>NC_064757.1:46091838-46381838 GCF_011397635.1 Epinephelus fuscoguttatus | reverse complement strand
CGTCAGACCTGAAACTGACTTTGTTATTTTAGTGTCTCAGTTCCTGTGATTGATTCTGTCTGGATGTTTTTATATCAGCTGATTCTTTATCACATCTTTAACAACATCTGTTCAGATTTCACTTATAAATCCACTTCCTGTCTGTTAAAACAAGTCTTAGAGTCACAGACACAGTGGAGTCAGTGTGAGGCCACCATCACACAGACAGTGTTCTGCAGGTTGAAAAACACGAGGAGCTCTGCGCTGCCTTTTTGGAACTGAATGCCACTAGTAAGAAAAAACAAAACACTTGCTGCACCTTTTTACTGTTGCCAGGCAACCACCCCATCACCTCCTCACCCTAACCTTCCTGTGTGATCAGTCTATATCCTGCAGTAATCAGTGTGTGGTGGACATGTCCTCCAGTGACATGTGGACATGTCCTCCAGTGACATGACTTAAGACAAGATAACTTTGCCACGTGCACACAGACAGGAGCACTTCAAACTATAACTGCGTCTCTCGGCTGTAACGAGGTCGCGCAGTCACATGTCTGGTCACATGTTCGCTCTGACTGTTGCCCTGTGGTGACACAGAGGAGAGAAGGAAGCCAATAGAAGCAGCAGAAGTTTGACTCTAAGAGCTCCGTGACGTCGCACACAGGCGAGCGCCGCCGTCGGCCTGTTGCTCTTCTTCTTCCTCCTTAATGCATGTCTCTGTCTCAGCCTCGTTCAGTCGGCTCTCTGGCTCCATCACTGACTCAAACTGAATTCAAAATATATTTGACCCAATAAAAGCGTCATAAATAAAGACAGTGATATAAACAATAAAATAAAACTTGTCTTGTCTCTGGACATGAGCACATGAACATGTCGTGCAGAGAGCAAACTGTAGAAAAGAAAGAGAATCAAGTAAAATAATTAAAGCAGCAACATCTTAGAGCAAAAACACAAAGAAGAGATCGAGTCCCGGTGCTGACGAGTGAATCCACATGTAGATAAAAATAGCATCACAAACAGTTGTAACATTTAGTGTTTAATTGAGGTTGTGATGTGCAGCTACTGACGCTGCTACCGTTCCCCACATCCTCACACACACACCTGCAACACACACACCCTCATCTGTGTGTGTGGTTTCCTCCGTGTCACACATCTGACAACATGTCAACTGCTGCATAGAGGATGAAGACGAAGAAGAAGGAGATTCGTGTTCTCAGTTCATATCATGGCTCATATCCAGAGTCTTGAACGAGGAGTGATGAAGAGACACAAATGCTGACCTCAGTGAGGAGGTGCAGTCGACCCCGTTGTCAGGTGTGACTCAGTCTTTCAACAGATGTGATTGGTTGTCCTTTAGTGAGCCTGCAGGCTGAGGACACCTGGTGGCCATTAAACAAACTGCAACACAATATGAGGGTGTTTTCACACTTGGTCCTGTTCAGCCCTCTGAGCGGACACAGTGGTGACTCAGCATAATATATAATACATATAGCTTATTGTTTTCACTGTGACGTGTCTCTGCAGTGAGGTCACGACGCTCCTCACTTTCAGATGGCCTTAAACTTTGAGGAGACGCTGAGTGTCTCTGAGCTGTGACTGTGTCATGTGTCCTGAGTTCCACATCTGGAGACGTGCAGAGTCTTCTGTGGACCAAACTGCTCCTCGTCCTGCGTCCTTCTCAGCGTTACAGGCCGCTGTGGTTTTGTCTGTTTCCTCAAATGTCCCAGGTCAACATCATGTGATCAGAGGGTTTAATCCAACAGCAGAGAGCAAAGTGAACCTGGAGGGGTCTGGATTCTGCTGGAGTGTTTACACATGCCAGAAAATGCTGAGTCACCACTCTGAGTCTGTTCAGAGGGCTGAAATGACCGAGTGTGAAAACAGCCTGAGACTGAGAGTGTTGTGGAGGGTCGAGACACACTCACACTTAGTGCTGTGATCATTTTGGTCACTGTGTCACAGAGGGTACTGTGTCACAGTGACACTGTGTCACAGAGGGTACTGTGTCATGCGGTGTGACTGAACCTAAATGCAGCACTCAGTGACAGGTGGTAACGACCTGTATTTATGCACAAATAAACAGAAGCTTGAGCCGACAAACACATGAAGGTGATAGTTGATTCTTTGGGCCAAGAGCGCACACACAGTCTCTGGGTTCAGGGAAAGAGGGGCTTACAGATGGCGTGGATGAGAAGGGGAGGGTCCGGGATCAGAGGAGCACTCCAGCAAGCAACAGAGATGATGAGAGATGAGGGATGATGATGAATTGCAGGAAAGTAGAGATCAGAAAAGGCAGCATGTGGCGTCTCACAGCAGGCAACAGACAGACAGGTGGAAACACTCAGTTAGACGTCATAGCAGGAAAACACCACACAGCCACTGGCAGACACACACACCAAAGACGCAGAGGCAGGACTCGTGGTTGGGGACTGAAGGCTGGTGAGTTTACAGACGATGTCGACGGGTCAAAGGCAGGCAGGGTCGGTAACTGGGAATCAAGCAGAGAATGAATGCTGGACAGTCTGGAGTGTGTGTGTGTGTGTGTGTGTGTGTGTGTGTGCTGGAGAAGCCAGCAGGGTGAATGGACATTTACCAGGAGCAGGTGAGGGAGAGAAGCACAGTGTCACAGTGTGTTTGATTGGCTCAGTGTCAGTCAGTGAAGATTCCTCTGAGCTTCTTGTGTTTCCATCATTTTCTTCTCTGACTCAGAGACTCTTGTTAAACCTCCTGCTGCTGCTGCTGCTGCTGCTGCTGCTGCTGCTGCTGCAGACACGAGCTCTGTGAAGGACTCTTATCTTTACCAGGACCTCGTCTTAACTTTAAGGGGAAATTTTAAGATAACATCACAATTCTAAGAATTTTCTTGAATTTCGTCACCAGCAGCTCTGAGCTCTGTGTGCCAGGAAGTTTTGTAAGTTGAGCTCCTGCTGCTTCAGAGTGGCTCCATTTCATTTAATGAGCCCAGTGTGATGAATCATGATTCACCTCGGAGGCTTTAAACCTGTGTAAAGGTCAGCAGGAGCGTCTGATTGATCCTCCATCTGCAGGATCAATAAAGTTTTTACAGTGAAGCCAAAAACAACACATCAAATCTGAAGCATGTCGACATGTTTGAGTGAAAGAGTGACAACATGAAGGTGATGAAGGGGTTAATGTCTCAGGCTTCAGACACGCTGCCTTTTTAAATTCTATAATCAATAATCACTGAACTGATCAATAAGAACATTTGATCAACTGTCTGAAAACAGTTTGAAAATATTCAGTTTATGACAGAGAGAAGAGACTGTTTGTGTTATTGACTGATCACAGATCAATAACTATTGATCCTGTGTGTGTGTGTGTGTGTGTGTGTGTGTGTGTGTGTGTGTGTGTGTCAGTAGTGCGTGACTTCAGAGTGTGTGTTCGGAGGACGGAGGCGTCCGATCGCTGCAGGCTGAAGGGAGACGGGTTCCTGCGAGCAGATGTGGACGCTCTCTTCCTGATGGACAAGAGCGGTGACGTGGTGTACTCCTGGCCGTACAGATACCTGCGCCGCTTTGGACGAGACAAGGTAACACACAAACACACACACACACACACACACACACACACACGCGCGTGACGTCTGGTTGGATCCTGACTGTGATGCGTTTCCTGTCCCTCAGTCCACCTTCTCCTTTGAGGCTGGCCGGCGGTGCGACTCCGGCGAGGGCAGCTTTGAGTTCGACACCAAGCAGGGGAACTTCCTGTTTCAGGCGGTGGAGGCCGCCATCAACCTGCAGAGGATCTCCCTGCCCCAGAGGCAGACGTCCGGGGGGGGCCAGCTGAGTCCAGAGACCCCCCAGGACATGAGCCTGCCCCCCCTGCCCCTCAACCCGCCCCTGGCCCAGAGCAGGACGCCACCGCTGCCTCAGCCACGCAGCCATGTCCCACATCCCCCTGCTGCTCAGGTCAGCTCACGGTGCAGGTCATCTCTGCAGGGTTTCAAAATAAAGGCAGGATTGTCTAAGTAAAGTCAGGTTCTTCAAAATGAAGGCAGGTTTTTGAAATAGTCTTGATTGTCAGATTAAATCAAGACTCAAATAATGTCTGAATTTTCAGACTAATGTCATGACCGTCATAATAAGATGTTTAGATTTTGAGAATTTTCAGAATAAAGTCATGAATTTCATAATAAAAGATTACAAAATAAAGTGAGAATTTTATGAATAAAGTCGTGATTTTCAGAATAAAGTCAGTACATTGTCAGTATAAAGTCGGGCATTTCAAAGATATAGTCATGATTTTCTACATTAAGTCTGAATTGTAACAGTAAAGTCAGGATTTTCAGAATAAATTCAAGGTTTTCAAAATAAATTCTGGGTTGTTAGATTAGATTGGCACATTCAGAACAAAATTTAAAATTTTATAATTTTCAGAATGAACTCATGATTTTCAGAATAAAGTCAGGATTGTCTGATCAAATCAAGACTTTCAGAGTAATGTCCAGACTTTTACAGTAAAGTCAGGACATTTTCTGCATGAAGTCACACTTTTCAGAAAACAGTTAGATCATCAGTGTCTGGGAGTCGGGATTTTAAAATAAATTAGGGATTTTCAAGATAAAATTTGGATTGTTGGAGTAAAGTCAAGATTTTCAGAGTATTTTCAAGATTTTCATACATATTAAATAAATTCTGTGTTGTCAGATTGGATCAGGACTTGAAGAACAGAATTTCAAAATTCCTGAATTTTCAGAATAAAGTGTTGATTTTCAAAATAAAAGATTTTGATTTCTGAGGCTGTTTAATGTTCCCTGTTAAACCTCAGTAAAAAATTATTTCACATTTTTATATTTTAATCTAAAACCTTGTGTGCAGGACTCCCGAGATTCGTTTTTTAGTACGTTTTTTATTTTAGATTAGATGTGAAGATTGTTTCCTCCTCTCAGCTGTGACACAGACTGTGATGTGAAGTTGTATGAAGCCTGATGAGACGCTGTAGGTTTGAACCTTAGAGAAGCAGAGTGCTGTTCTCCTCCTGATGATGACTGATGGCTGTTTCCTGTCAGCAGGCAGCCGACGGCGTGTACAGCATGGTGACTGAAACTCCAAACAACCAGATGATTCATCACAAAGACAAAGAGAGCTCCTCTTCCTCACAGCAGCAGCAGCGCCCCCAGATGGTAAGAAACTGAAACTGCAACACACAGAAACTCTTATGTTTAGACTCGTGTTAGTCCTTGTCACTTCCTGTCTGTGTCTCTCAGCTCCATGTTTATGGGTCCATCTTTAATAAGAAAAGTTTATAGCTTTAATAATCATGAACTGGAGCTCATATCAAACCATCAGCAGGACTTTATCAGGGACTATTTCCAGCGGCGGATGAACAGTGTTGATGTCAGCAGGTCTTCAGACTGACCTTAAATATGTGGTGTGATAAATCAACAGCTCCACCTGCTGGACACTTTGGGTTATTACATTTCTTTCTGAGGACTGATGACTACAGCTGTGACTGATCGATATGATTGATAGATAATTGATTGCTGATCGGCTCTGTGTGTTCTGTCCTCAGTCTCGTCTGGAGCCTCCGGTCGACAAAGTGCTGACGGGTGTGAAGAGTTTGACCTTGGACACTCGTGGCGTCCCCATCCCGCGTAAGAACCAGGTCAAGATGATCTCCAGCTGTCCTCTGCCTCACGCCGGCCCCGAGCCCGGCCCCCACTCAGCCCTGGGCCCCGGCTCCAAACTGGACCAGATGTACTCCCAGATCACCCTGCCAGCTGCTGCAGAGCGAGGCACCAAGAGGGACAACAGGAGCGGCGGCACCCCTCCTGTTGTCCACCCGGAGCCGGAGTATTCGCTCCCCTTCGACACCATCGCTGTGAACACCATGGCCGACATCCTGAAGTCCCATCATGCTCACAGACCTGAGTCCGGCGCCGACCCGCTCTACGACAGCATCGATGAGATGAAGATCAGGAACATCTTCACAAGTGATGCCACTGCCACCGCCGCCACCGGGCCAACATACGGAAAGATTGAGCACATCTACGATGAGCCCGAAGGCTGCGCCATCCCCACCGCCACAGAGAAACCTCCCACCTCGTTGTACGACGACCCCGAAGAGATGAGAGGAGACGCCTGGAGGATTATGGGTACCCCTGCTGACCCTAAAGGTCATGAGTACCCATACAACCCTCGGGTGGACGACTACGCCGTTCCCAAACGAGCCAAGAGGGCGATTCCTGTTGCACAAAGCACTGATGAAGAGGAAGAAGAAGGGAGGGAGGAGCCACAGGGGGAGGAGGAAGAGGAGGAGCAGAGGGAGGAGCAGCAGGATTCACCGTACAACAACGTGATGGTGAAGATGGTGTAGATGAGACAGGAAGCAGCTGTGAGCGTTAACATGTGTTAGGCTTATTATTTAATCAGTAATCAGAGACGAACACTGATGCTCGCTCAGAGCGCCATCTTTACTCTCATCGTTTCACGGCAGCGTCCTCGTCCTCGTCCTTGTCTCTGGACGACGACGTCAGTCAGCGTCTTCTCTGTTCATGATCATGTTTCAGTTTGCTGCTGACTTATGTTCTTTACAAACTTTTATTTTCATCATCGACTGATCATTTATATAAAATAATAAACTTTATTTATACAACAGGTTTCAAACAAAGTTACAACCAGGAGCAAAAATATTTCAGGACATCGAATTAGACGATCACAAGAGTTTGAGTTCAGATGGAGACAGAAACATAAAGATAGAAAACACCAACATCAAACTGATCAGACATGTTGGAAATAAAACGAGCGGCTCGCATTAATAACCAGCTTCTTCTTTTTTCTTTTTTTTCTGCTGTGAAACCTTCATCACCTTCAGTTTTCACTCAATAAAATGTCCGACTGGAGTTACATCTCTGGGGAGGTGCACGTCAGGCTGCAGCATAGTCATTTAGTCCCACCGGTCACAACAGTGACTGCAAAACAAGTTTTCAGTTATAAGGCTTAAAAATGTCACTGAATGATGTGTTGATGCATTTTCAGCAAATATTTAAATAATAAAGTGTCTCAGTCAATTCTGTGCAGTGTCACATGTTCAGTGTAAACTGTCACATGACCAGAGCTGTTAACTTCCTGGTTGCACCCAAGGCTATTCAAGAGAAGGCTGAGACACGGGGTCAAACTTGGGGGGATTGCACATGCGCAGTGTAACTTGAGCTGCGATGCTGGAGGGTGACAGCAGGGGCGCTAGATAAAAAGCGCAGGATCCGCTCAGGCGATCAAGGAGTGCGCTTGGTGCGGTCTGCTTGGACTTTTGGACGGCGGCTGCTTAAAGTTGTCAGAATTGCATCTCTGTCATTCTCACTCACAACGCAGGCCACCAGTGACAGTCCAGTAATAAGCTGTGAAAATGACATGCATGCACATCCCCCTTATTCCACGGTCTCACGCCATCTACTGAGCCTTTGAGGAAGTGCAGACCAAATTTTACTGCGCATGTGCAATCCCCCCATGTTCGACCCCGTGTCTCAGCCTTCTCTTGAATAGCCTTGGTTGCACCATGAGACGAGGACGGCCGCATCAAACAAAAGGTCAGTAAAGTCTAACGTGACAACAGCACTGAGGATTTGGGGACACGTGTTCTTTAACGTGCTCAGTAAAGTACGTGTTGATCAGGAGGGCCCAAAGCTTTCATCTCAGTATCTCAGAGTCCACCGTGACATCCTCAAACGTCTCTTTGTCTCTAATCCACAGTCCGGAGATCCCACAGACAGACAGACAGACAGACAGGTTACACCAGAATAATAACCAGGTTATGATTATATTCAGATGTGGTGTTTACATAAACACATAGAATTCATACTCCCTGTTTTCATCCTGGTTTCTGTTGGAGCGCTCCAACCAACACATTCTGGTTTCTCATGAACAGAAGACGGTGTTAACATGTTCAAACACATCATAAACATGTTGTTCATGTAAATGTCCTCAATGACTCAGATCACATCTCAGTATGAGACACAGGAGGACCTGGACCCACAGACCGTCTGATGGTTGCTCTTGAACATGATGACTGAGTCAGATCTGTGATGAACACACCTGCTGCCTTCTCTTTCATTTCCTCTTATTTTCACTGCAACATTTTCATGAAACCCTCTGTGGGTTTGAACAGTGGCATTCTCTGTGCAGCTCATGATGTAACACACACTGTATCTGTTATTAACTGTGGACATAATAAAAAATAAATCTTAAACATAGTTTATTGTTGTGCCTGGCACCTCGTACCTGTGCACTCAGCTGATGAACATGAACAAACATCCTTTTCTACTGATGCTTTGGTTTGATTCTCAGCTGGTACACACTGCCTCCAGGAAATAGTCCCAGCCGCACAGTCTATAATCAGTCTGTCTCCAGTCACAGTGAAGTGGAGCTCCAGTCCCAGCTGGACGAGGACATCTAACTGGCCTACTGTCCTTGTCCCAGTACACAAGCACTGGAGGGGAATCCATTTATTGAGCCAACCCAGCAAGCAATAGTCGTGATTTAAACGTATTGGCTATATTTAGCTCCGATTTAGTCTAGCTACATGTAACCCAAATTGAGCCGATTTAATTCTGAAACTGATTAAATGTCATTTTCGCCATTGCAGATGGCGTGCGGTATGATACTCAATCACGTATGGAGAGTCAACATTAATTAAAATATGTTTATCTCCATTTTTTGGACATGGTCTCTACATAGCCGTATAATTGATAACGTCTACACTTTGGCTATGGTTAGACGTCTACCAAATTTTCACTGGCAGCCCAAATTCAGCCGTGATTTGCCTAGACGTCAGGTCTTCATGTAGACGGCTCTTAGACGTTTTTGAAACCAAAAAATGCTTGCTGGGAAGTATGTGTGACTCCTCTACGATAGGTGGAGATATGCCCCCTTTCAGCTTGTTAGTATTGGACCTTTTTCCTGTTGACCTATTACGTCACAGACCAAACAATGGACAAACAAGTTAGCTACGGTTAGCTAGCAGCTAACTGCTACCATGGTGGACGACTTTACAGCTCTGTACATTTGGTCCGTCCAAAAAGTCACGGCTCTGGATGTAGATTTCTCCATGTTGTTACCGGCTTCTTCTTCTCTTACGTATTAACTTGTTAATCTATTAACTTGTTAACGTATTAACTTGTAAACGTATTAACTTGTTAATGTATTAACTTGTTAACGTATTAACTTGTTAATGTATTTAACCTTTTAACTTGTTAACGTATTAACTTGTTAATCTATTAACTTGTTAATGTATTAACTTATTAACATATTACCTTGTTAATGTATTTAACCTATTAACTTGTTAACGTATTAACTTGTTAATCTATTAACTTGTTAAAGTCTTAACTTGTTAATCTATCAACTTGTTAATGTATTAACTTGTTAACATATTAACTTGTTAATCTATTAACTTGTTAATGTATTAACTTGTTAACATATTACCTTGTTAATGTATTTAACCTATTAACTTGTTAACGTATTAACTTGTTAATCTATCAACTTGTTAATGTATTAACTTGTTAATGTATTTAACCTATTAACTTGTTAATGTATTAATTTGTTAATGTATTTAACCTATTAACTTGTTAATGTATTAACTTGTTAATCTATCAACTTGTTAATATATTAACTTGTTAACATATTACCTTGTTAATGTATTTAACCTATTAACTTGTTAAAGTATTAACTTGTTAATCTATTAAGTTGTTAATTTATCAACTTGTTAATGTATTAACTTGTTAACATATTACCTTGTTAAAGTATTTAACCTATTAACTTGTTAACATATTAACTTGTTAATCTATTAACTTGTTAATGTATTAACTTGTTAATGTATTTAACCTATTAACTTGTTAACGTATTAACTTGTTAATGTATTAACTTAAGGTATTAACTTGTTAATGTATTTAACATATTAACTTGTTGACATATTAACTTGTTAATGTATTAACTTGTTAAAGTATTAACTTGTTAATCTATCAACTTGTTAATGTATTAACTTGTTAACATATTACCTTGTTAATGTATTTAACCTATTAACTTGTTAACATATTAACTTGTTAATGTATTAACTTGTTAACATATTACCTTGTTAATGTATTTAACCTATTAACTTGTTAACCTATTAACTTGTTAATCTATCAACTTGTTAACGTATTAACTTGTTAATGTATTAACTTGTTAACATATTAACTTGTTAATGTATTTAACCTATTAACTTGTTAACATATTAACTTGTTAATGTATTAACTTGTTAACTTATTAACTTGTTAACATATTAAGGTGTTAAAGTATTTAACGTATTAACTTGTTAACGTATTAACTTGTGAACGTATTTACTTGTTAATGTATTAACTTGTTAACATATTAACTTGTTAAGGTATTTACTTGTTAACGTATTAACTTGTTAATGTATTAACTTGTTAACGTATTAACTTGTTCACTTGTTCACCACAAACTCTTGGGAGTTTTGATTTTGCTTCTTTAGTTTTGCAGGAAAATCTGTGTGAACAGATCAAAGTCTCGACTTATTAACCCTTTTAGCTGAATATTTCTTTGAACATCACAGATGACAGTTGTCAGAGTGAAGATCTGAGGTGACACTCAGTTGTACATTTATTTACTCCACAGCTGTCGTAGTGAGGAGACATTTCATCATTCTCTTAATGTGAATCAAAATACTAATGTCTAACAAACCATCACTCTTCTTTAGTTTGGAGTCAGAGGGCCGACACAGTCGACCTGCTGTGGCTCAAACACCTGATAGACGTTATCATTTATCTGCACCTGAGCAGTGTTCACATCTTTTCAGACGTTCAAAGTCAAAACGATGAGCACAGTTTTGTTTCAGTTTCCAGGTTAAACTACGTGTTTCCTTGAAACATGGTGAAACAGGCTTTGAGGTGCCTTTTCTCTCGTTTGGTGGGCGTGTTATTCTTTAACATGTTAATACGAGACATGAAGAGTGACGCAGTGCTCCTGCTTTTTATTTATTTTTTTAACTGTTAGTTGAATTTGCACATAAATCTACATAAGACAGACCCAGATAGAAAAGGACAAAATCAGACTGATGTCACGGATACAGATATATACTCTGCTTCAGGAGAAAAAAAAACAGGAACAAAAAAATTTAAATGTTATTTAGAAAAATATGATGAAAGATAACAAGAACCTCAGTGAGCACAAACAGTCACTGAACAGAGAACAACAATCACAAAAACAAACAAACAAAAAACAATAAGTAATCTGTTTGCTTTGGTTTGTCGTCAGTGAAGTGATGTCAGATGTCTGAGTGTCTTTAAACGCACCAAAGTGGACACTGTTGAAAAAGGTCTCGACTCTGAGCAAAATTTATTTACATGTTTATAACATACATCAGAATTATGACGTGTGTTTTTTATTCCATCTTTTATGACGTGAACATTTCTGAAGATGTTTGAATAAAAAGGTTTCAGCTTCATCCTGCAGAGGGCAGCAGAGCTCACAACATCTCAGGACAGACCTGACTGTAAGCTGCCATCATCACCATCATCATCATCATCATCACCATCATCATCATCATCATCATCATCATCACCATCATCATCATCACCATCATCACCGTCATCATCATCATCATCATCACCATCAGACTGAACTCTGTTCTTTGAGTTCATCCTGTTGATTCACAGTGTAAGGCTCAAACATCAGTTCTGTTATAATGTGTGTGTCCACTGTGTGTGTGTTTATACAGTGTGTGTGTGTGTGTGTGTGTGTGTATGTGTGTATGTGTGTATCCAGAGAGTGTGTGGATTCAGTGTGTGTGTGTGTGTGTGTGTGTGTGTGTGTGTATCCAGAGAGTGTGTGGATTCAGTGTGTGTGTGTGTGTGTGTGTGTATCCAGAGAGTGTGTGGATTCAGTGTGTGTGTGTGTGTGTGTGTGTGTGTATCCAGAGAGTGTGTGGATTCAGTGTGTGTGTGAGTGTGTATCGTTCAGTTTTCTCCTCTCACTTTGTGTCCAGATGTTTCTGAGCTGTGAATCTGAAATAAATCCTTGAAACTTGAACCTGTGCTGATCAATCAAACCTTCACACACACACACACACACACACACACACACACACACACACACACACACACACACACACAGCAGGGCTAATAAAGCTGATCAGGGGACATGAACATATAAACCCAGTGTTCAGGAGATGAGTTTTGACTGGTGTTAAAAATGTGTTCATGAACATCCTAAAACATGTTGAAGGTTACATGAAATATGTTCCTCTATAACTAATTTAAACTCCAGTGCTGCGACCTTTGACCTTTGGAACATCAGTCATGTGACACGTGTAGTCCAGACCAGCATCACACCACAAACGTGCGCCACAGCGGGCCGAGAGGCTGCCGCCATGATCGGGCTGGTTCATAGTCAGCTTCCTGTCACTGTTATGAACCTGTAAACGGTTTTGAGACAGTTACTTCTCAAATGTAATAGATTACAGATTACTAGTTACCTTGTTAAAAATGTAATGTAACTATTTTATAATAAGTGTTTTAAACTGATCAATTAAATCTGCAGCTTTGATGTTTCTTCACTTCAAACACAGGTTTAATTTGATCAAAAATATATCTCAGAGATCAGACGTGTGTCAGGGTCACAAACATGTTGGCCTGAGATCAGGAGGATTTTTGTTTGTTTGTTTGTTGGAGTAAACAGGAAGTGTGCAGGTGTGACAGTAAGAGTTCTGAAACCTAATTAATTCATAAAGGATATATATATAATATATATAATATCTGTTCCTTCACAGAGTCCTGGTCAAGATGGCGGCACCATAACTTACAACAACATGAACTCTGCCACATGTTAAAATGTCATGTTTCCTTCACGGTTGTGTCACTTTTCCGTCACATTTCCATCACGTTTCCTTTATGTTTCCTTCATGTTTCCTTCATGTAACCTTCATGTTTCCGACACGTTGTAACACTTTACCTTTTCTCAAGTAAGCGTTAACTATACAAGGGGGGCTCTTTTCAGGAAAATAGAAAACTTTTGGGAAAAAAAAATAAAAAATATTTATCCCCCCCCCAAAAAAAACAACAACAAATATTAAGGAATAAAGATATATGAAACTCTCAACAGAGTGTATAAATTCAAATAACACACGTTTAATTAATTCCTCCCCCCAGCGCCTATACGCACGTCATGCGTAGGTTTAAATGAATAAAAAAAAAGGTCACATCACAAAACCAATCTCAGTCTATGCAATCCCCAAAATAAACTCACAGTCCCAACTAACAAAAAATACAATACTGTCCATTTTCAATAACTTTTAAATGTCTTTTGATTATTTTTGAGTCCGTGACGCACGCAAATGAAACAGTCACTCATCCAGGCGTGTCAAACAAAAATAGCACAGATCCCCACAGCAAAAACCGGTGAAAAAACAAAAATATGCGATCGATCGCTGTACCTCTGGTATACCAGGAAAAATATATAAAAGAAACGATCTCACCCAGAGACCGCGCAGTCAATCAGGGAAAGTAATCCATCAGTTTGGTCCTGGGTACACGCTCCGTCCTCTGAGGTCGAGATGTCCAGCTGGGATACCGTGAAAGGACGGGTCTTTAAGGTAACCACTGATGGGTTTCTTTTTAATGGTCTTTTTAATTTACTTAATGTCCACAGCTTGTTACTTGTTTACTTTATATTCAGGTCCTAACGTTTAGGTCCGCCAGCTCTATTGTTCCTTTTCCCGGTCCCTTCTTCTCCGCCTCTTTTTTTCGTCTTCTCCGCCTCTTCCTCCCTAAATAATCTCGTCCATTTTTGTAAATTATCATTTTACACATACAGAAATTTACACCCACGACAACAGATACCCCATCTAACCCTTATACATGTACAGGGAATTATTTATTTATTTTTTACATAATCGAAGTAACCTGTTGTTTCCCAGATATCTCCATATCTTAAATTGCATTTAATTAATGATTAGGTGACTCTGTCACAACATTTCCGTCACATTTCTGTCATGTTTCCTTCACGTATTCTTCAGGTTTCTTTAATGTTTCCTTCATGTTTTCATCATGTTTCCTTCATCTTTCCGTCATGTTTCCGTCATGTTTCCTCCATGTTTCCGTCATGTTTCCTTCATGTTTCCTTCACGTTTCCATCACGTTTCCGCCACGTTTCCTCCACGTTTCCATTACGTTTCCGTCACGTTTCCGCCACGTTTCCGTTACGTTTCCGTCACGTTTCCGCCACGTTTCCGTTACGTTTCCTTTATGTTTCTGTCATGTGTCCATCTTGTTTCCCTTATGTTTCCGTCATGTTTCCTTCATGTTTCCGTCATGTTTACTTCACGTTTCCATCATGTTTCCTGAACATTTCTGTCATGTTTCCTTCATGTTTCCTTTACATTTTCTCCATGTTTCCATCACATTTCCTTCATGTTTCCGTCACGTTTCCGTCACGTTTCCTTTATGTTTCCTTCATGTTTCTGTCACGTTTCCTTCATGTTTCCTTCATGTTTATTTACATTTCCTTCATGTTTCAAATACGTTTCCTTCCTGTTTCCGTCACGTTTCCGTCACGTTTCCTTTATGTTTCCGTCATGTGTCCATCATGTTTCCTTCATGTTTCTGTCAGGTTTCCGCCACGTTTCCTTTATGTTTCCGTCACGTTTCCTTTATGTTTCCATCATGTGTCCGTCATGTTTCCTTCATGTTTCCGTCATGTTTCCTTCACGTTTCTGTTACGTTTCCATCATGTTTCCTTTATGTTTCTGTCATGTTTCCTTCATGTTTCCTTAACGTTTCTGTCATGTTTCCTTCATGTTTCCTTTACATTTCCTTCATGTTTCCATCATGTTTCCGTCATGTTTCCTTAATGTTTCTGTCATGTTTCCTTCATGTAACCTTCATGTTTCTGTCATGTTTCCGTCACGTTTCTGTCACGTTTCCTTCACGTTTTCTTCAGGTTTCCATTAGGTTTCCTTCATGTTTTCATCATGTTTCCTTCATCTTTCCGTCACGTTTCCGTCATGTTTCCTTCATGTTTCCTTTATGTTTCCGTCACGTTTCTGTCACGTTTCCTTCACGTTTTCTTCAGGTTTCATTCAGGTTTCCTTCATGTTTTCTTCATGTTTTCTTCAGGTTTCTGTCATGTTTCCTTCACATTTCTGTCACGTTTCCATCATGTTTCCTTAACGTTTCCGTCATGTTTCCTTCATGTAACCTAATTAATTCATAAAGGATATATATATATATAATATATATAATATCTGTTCCGTTCCAGAGTCCTGGTCAAGATGGCGGCACCATCACTTACAACAACGGTTCCTTCACGGTTCCATCACTTTTCCATCACATTTCCATCACGTTTCCTTCATGTTTCTGTCACGTTTCCTTTATGTTTCCGTCATGTGTCCGTCATGTTTCCTTCATGTTTCCGTCATGTTTCCTTAACGTTTCTGTCATGTTTCCTTCATGTTTCCTTTACATTTCCTTCATGTTTCCATCACGTTTCCTTCATGTTTCCATCACGTTTCCTTTATGTTTCTGTCATGTTTCCTTCATGTTTCTGTCAGGTTTCCGTCATGTTTCCTTCATGTTTCCATCACGTTTCCGTCATGTTTCCTTCATGTTTCTGTCATGTTTCCGCCATGTTTCCTTCACGTTTCCGTCACGTTTCCTTTATGTTTTCGTCATGTTTGCTTCATGTTTCCTTAATGTTTCTGTCACGTTTCCATCATGTTTCCTTCATGTTTCTGTCATGTTTCCTTCATGTTTCTGTCATGTTTCCGTTATGTTTCCTTAACGTTTCTGTCATGTTTCCTTTATGTTTCTGTCATGTTTCCTTTATGTTTCTGTCATGTTTCCTTTCTGTTTCCGTCGTGTTTCCTTCAGGTTTCTGTCAGGTTTCCTTCACGTCTATCACGTTTCCATCATGTTTCCTTCATGTTTCCTTTATGTTTCCGTCATGTTTCCTCCATGTTTCCTTCATGTTTCCGTCATGATTCCTTCATGTTTCCCTCACATTTCCATCACGTTTCCGCCACGTTTCCGTTACATTTCCTTTATGTTTCTGTCATGTGTCCGTCATCTTTCCGTCATGTTTCCTCCATGTTTCCTTCATGTTTCCGTCATGTTTCCTTCATGTTTCTTTCATGTTTCCATCACGTTTCCTTCACGTTTCCGCCACGTTTCCGTTACGTTTCTGTCACGTTTCCATCATGTTTCCTTAACATTTCTGTCATGTTTCCGTCATGTTTCCTTCATGTTTCCTTTACATTTCCTTCATGTTTCCATCAAGTTTTCTTCATGTTTCCGTCATGTTTCCGTCACGTTTCCTTTATGTTTCCGTCATGTTTCCTTCATCTTTCTGTCATGTTTCCTTCACGTTTCTGTCACGTTTCCATCATGTTTCCTTAACATTTCTGTCATGTTTCCTTTATGTTTCCGTCATGTTTCCTTCATGTTTCCTCCATGTTTCCTTCACATTTCCGTCATGTTTCCTTCATGTTGACATGACATCCCTCACGTTTCCTTCTTGTTTCCATCATGTGTCCTTCATGTTTACTTTATGTTTCCTTCATGTTTCCCATATGTTGCCATCATGTTTCCTTCATGTTTCCGTCATGCTTCCTTCATGTTTCCGCCATGTTTCCTTAATGTTTACTTCACATTTCCATCACATTTCCTTCATGTTTCCTTCATGTGTCCATCATGTTTCTTTCATGTTTCCTTCAGGTTTCCTTGATGTGTCCATCATGTTTCCTTCATGTTTCCGCCATTTTTCCGTCATGTTTCCTTCATGTTTCCATCATGTTTTCTTCCTTCCTACCTTTCCTGGTACGGCATGTCTTATAGCATCTCAGTAAACTGGTACAGAGCGTCTCAGAGCATCTCAGTAAAATGGTACAGAGTATCTCAGTAAACTGGTACAGAGCGTCTCAGAGCATCTCAGTAAACTGGTATAGAGCATCTCAGTAAACTGGTACAGAGTATCTCAGTAAACTGGTACAGAGCATCTCAGAGCATCTCAGTAAACTGGTATAGAGCATCTCAGTAAACTGGTACAGAGTATCTCAGTAAACTGGTACAGATCGTCTCAGTAAACTGGTACAGAGTATCTCAGTAAACTGGTACAGATCGTCTCAGTAAACTGGTACAGAGTATCTCAGTAAACTGGTGTAGAGCCTCTCAGTAAACTGGTACAGAACCTCTCAGTAAACTGGTATGGAGCCTCTCAGTAAACTGGTACGGAGCGCCTCAGTAAACTGGTACGGAGCGTCTCAGTAAACTGGTACGGAGTGTCTCAGTAAACTGGTACGGAGTGTCTCCACATTAAAGCTGTGTGGTTGTTCTGGTCTCTTCGCTGCAGGCGGCTGTTTGACTGTGATGCTGTCTGACACTGTGCCTGTGCAACCAGCTACACACACACACACACACACACACACACACACACACACACACACACACACAAACTGTCCCTCAGGGAATCAGTGAGCTACAAAGGCGTCCCAGCATGCATCTCTCTGTTCGCCTTACAACACACTCAGCTGGAAACAAAAAGAGCAACACTCTGTGTGTGTGTGTGTGTGTGTGTGTGTGTGTGTGTGTGTGTGTATGTGTGTGTGTGGACTCAGTGGCCTGGAAGCTGAAGGAAACTCTCCTCATGATCCTGAACACAGAGACATAAAACAGTGAGGTCATACGTGTCCTACTTCAGGTTTGCAGCTGAGATCAGAGCACGAGACAGTGATGTCATCAAGAGGCTTCCACTCGGAGGCTCACACCAACAGACAGATGCTAACAGACAGATGCTAACAGACAGAGGTGGCATTCTACTTAAGTGACATAAGATCCAAAACACACGTCTTTTTCTCAGTGTGAGTTAAATTCATCAGATTATTAAACAACATTTCTCTTTTTGTTTTAGCAGGATTTCAGTTTTTCATTGCCAAAGACAGGTCGTGATGCAGACAGGTAGTTCGCTCATCCTCCAACCGGCCCGTGACAGACATTGATCGACAGATGGTTGATCCAATAACCTGCTGAGAATTATTTAAAGCACCCGCCCGCCTTGTTTGAAGCAGTTTCCAGTGACAGAGTCTCAGATGGTTCAGAGTAACAAACCATCTGGAGTGTCATATCAGCGCTGATATCCCAGGGATCCACACATATTGCTCGGCCAACTCGACCAGCCTGGGGAATTGTTCTGTTTGTTTTCACCAGTTAACAGGCTTCACATCCAGAAAGAGTGTGTGTTTGTGTGTGTGTGTGTGTGTGTGTGGGGGGGGGGGTCATCCCATAGCACGTTTTTTAAACCTCTGTTTAAGCACTGTTGGATGCCTCTGAATGTTGGGCCCCAGGGTGCAGCACCACGACTGTAGCAGCCGAGTCACAGCTCCCTGTGTGTCAGAGCAGCACTGCTGATTTCAAAACCACGTTTCATCCATGTGGTGACATTTAACTGTGATGTGACTCTGCAGTGAACACTGTCAGACAGTCATTAAAGCTGTGGTAGCGTGTGTCAGTGTAGCTCGTAACATCCCTCACTGTCCACCATGTTTACAGACCTCATGTCCTTTTCCACCTGAAAACAAAGCCTCTGAGTTATTGTCCTCACATACATCACTGCAGCCTCTTCTGGCTGACACCAGGGCTGAGAATCACCACAGGATCCACAACACAATATTATCACCATACTTAAGTCACGATAAACTGTCATTACAATTTTAAATGTTGTGATATGCTGAGAAATGTGATCAAATATATCGTGATTTATTACTTTTTTTCACCTGTAAATGTTGTCCCCAAAGGAAACTTGTTGCAGCAGTAAATTGATCTGTTGGACTGAAAAAGCTATTGATTATATTATTCTGGTAGGCTGCCTAAAGTTTAATTTGTATTTGTAATGTTAATAACTTATATTATAAAACACTATACTTGGCACTGTGCGACGATACGCTGGTTATTTTCTGACATTTTAATAATATTTTTGGAAATCTATTTACATTTTTGTGGCCATTTCAGTAACATTTATTCACACAATTAATATCTTTCTGACATTTTATCAACATTTTTTCTGACTTTTAGAAAATATTTTTTTCATACAATTTCATAATATATTTTGAACATGTTATCAATATTTTTTTCTGACTTTAAAATAAAAAAGAATCCGAAATGTTATGGGGCGGCACAGTGGTGTGGTGGCCTCGCCTCACAGCAAGAGGGTTGCCGGTTCGATCCCGGGCGTGGGAGCCCTTCTGTGCGGAGTTTGCATGTTCTCCCCGTGTCAGCGTGGGTTTCCTCCAGGTGCTCCAGCTTCCTCCCACAGTCCAAAGACATGCAGGTTAACTGGTGACTCTAAATTGTCCGTAGGTGTGAATGTGAGTGTGAATGGTTGTCTGTCTCTATGTGTCAGCCCTGTGATAGTCTGGCGACCTGTCCAGGGTGAACCCTGGTGAACCCAGTGTCAGCTGGGATAGGCTCCAGCCCCCCGCGACCCTCAAGAGGATGAAGCGGTTAGAAGATGAATGAATGAATGAATGAAATGTTATGTTATCATTTTCAGATATATTTATAAACACTTTATAAACTTTTTTTTTCCCCTTACTTTTCCACCTGTAGCGAACACCAACATGATCCATCACAAAGCTGGTTTTCAGGTGACACAACACTGATTGCACTGTAGCTGTATGATATATATTATATGATATATATTTACACTGAGCGTTTCACAGTATAATGTCATCACACTGGATGACATTATACCCTCTGTTTTTGCCTCTCCATTTTCCACGTCTTCCTTTGGTTGCAGCAGTGATTGCTCTGACCTGCAGAGGTGACGTAGGCTACACCCTCCTGTGCTCTAGAGGAATGCTCCACAAAACATACATTGGTAATATATTTCTAATCGTTTAAATTCTTAACTGCAGTAAATTGATTATTTTTTTTTATTCCTTTTACCAAAGATACTGTATTTGTCACAATCCCTGTCTCTCAGTCCTCTCCTGCAACACTGCTGCAGTAGTTTTCCACTCTCCCTCCCTCTGCTCCACTCTACCTGCCAGCCACGCCCACTTCATCAGGCCACTCTGCTCACCTGCCTCACAGCTGCAGCTCATTGCAATCAGGCCTGCATATAAGCCACTCCAGCACCTTCACTCACTGCCAGATTGTTCTTCTGCATTATGCGAGACTCTCCAGCGTTCTTCTCCTGCCTGATCTCCCGGTGCCAACTCTGCCTGTCCCCGACCTGCTCTCCTCGTCTGCCTCCCGGTAAACTCACCTGCCTTCTGTCCCCGACCTCGTGCTTTGCTTCAGCGTCTCTGGTTTCTGCCTGCTCGTCTGGTCTCGACTCCTCCGCCCGGCCTCGTCAACTCTCCTGCCTGCTCCTCAACGGTGCTTCTGCCTTCGCTGACGGCTCTTCTGGCTACGACCCCCACACCGGCTCCCGACCTCGCCTCAGCTCACTCCTCGTCGGCTTCTCAGCTCGATCAGCCGGCGTTTCAGCCTACGGAGCGCCTGCCTCGCCACCTTCGGCTGCCGTAAGCTACATCTCTTCTCCTCTCTGTGAAAGAGTTTTGAACTGTGTGGAACCGGGGGCTCTGAAGCTTCCCCTCGGTTCCGTGACTGAGCCCAGCCGCTTCTCTTCCCCTTATCTGTGCTTCAGAGACTGTGTTAGGGCAACTTGCCCGAAGAACGAACTTTATCCTGTGTTTATTCTGCCTGCTGCATTCCCTGTTTGCTGTGGTGCTAATAAAAGTCATTACCAACTATTCCTGCGAGCCTGGTACTGCATTTGGGTTCACCAACACGCCCGTTTCAGTATTACTTCAAGATGGCCCACCTACAATATACCCCCATTGTATGAAATGGTATACATTTCCGGTCTCCTAAGTAGGCGTTGTCCCCTGTAGCCCAGTCAAAGACGAGTATCCCCAGTCTCGCTTGGTTATCGTAGATTAGATGGGCTAACCGTTAGCCGTTAGCAGTGTCTGTAATAACTCAGTAACTCCATAAACGATCCTTGGAAAAAATATTTTTTCCAGTGCATATCTTAGTTACAACATGATTGAGCTAGCAAAGCAGTTTTGTGTTGCTATGTGTGGTATTTATTCAGTTTTGGGAAATCACGATGTCTAGAAAGCATCAGTGGCTGCAGCTGACAGGGACAGCTAACACTAGCAGCTAAGCTAACATCAGGACGTCATCTGTTAAAAGCCTCCCGTTGTCGGATACGACATGAAACTACTCCAGTTAGCTCAATCATGTTGTAACTAAGACATCCGCTGGAAAAAATATTTTTAGGAATCCAGTATCTTTGGTGAAACTGCACTGATTTCAGCACCAGAGAGGAGATATCTGTTGCCAGATCTCGCAAGAGGGTGTTGTTGAGACAGAGACAGGTCTTGAACAAAGTAAACTTTCTCCTCATTTGTCCGTCTGAAATTTGCCATTTTGGTGTCAGAATGTTCTGAAGATATGTGGCTTGTGATATCTGCTTCCGTGACTATGGGGCGAAAGAATCGGCCATAATCTATGATCACATTCATTTCTCCCACTGAAGTCAATGGACTCAGGACCTGCTGTTAGTCTCCTAAAGGGACGTGGTGGTCGCAAACCCCACGTGACACTGATACAGGAAACTGACTCGCAGTGGACCGTCTTGGGCTGCATCCCAATTCTCTTAAAATTACTGCTAACCACCTTATCTAGCCACCTTAACTAACTGTTCAGTCCCTCCCACTTAGGAAAACATGTAAGGAGTCAGGAGTTAGGAGTGAGGAGTGAGGATTGCTGATTAAGAGACATGAGACGGCCTTACTCTGAAGCGTCACGTAAAGCGACGTCCTATTCTGGTGACGGCGGCACCTATGGGCGGCACAGCTGGATCTGCTGCATAACGGAACCAGCGTTTGGCGTACATCCCAAGTCCCATTATATTCGTTGATCAAAGCTGTAACCACCATCTTTGCTTTTACACAAACTGTTGCTCAGCAAAGATGGGAAATATGATTGGCTTTAAGAAGCATCAGTCATAAGCACAGCCTCTTGCTACTGGCTGGCTCCCTGCCCAATCAGAAGGTCAGAGTGCAGCAGCCATTTTGATTTGAAGTTATGAACAGTGTTTACATAGGATCTGGAGATATTATGGACAACATGTGGAGAGATTAAAGCCTAAGATTTAAAGTGATGGACAGCAGTCTGTGGATGTTTATGGGTGTGATAGTGTGTTTGGACTGAATATCTCTCTGGATATAACGGTACATCACCTGAGCTTTTGTGAATGTAACAGGACTGTTTTTGTCTAAATATTATTGATGGGTGGATCATGATGAGGCTTCATGGGTGAGTTCTAACTGTTAGTGTGTTGGTGGTCTGACAGAGACAATGACTGAACCTGCTGCAGTGTCTGGATCTGGAAATGATTTGCATCAATTGAATCACAAGAATCTGAGCTTTCTAACGACACGTCGCACCAGTGACCACTTCATCACAGACAGAAGCTAATGGACAAAATTTAACAGATTTTGTCTGTTAGCTTCTGTCTGTGAGCTACCTTCTGTCTGTTAGCTTCTGTCTGTTAGCTACCTTCTTTCTGTTAGCTTCTGTCTGTTAGCTACCTTCTGTCTGTTAGCTTCTGTCTGTTAGCTACCTTCTGTCTGTTAGCTTATGTCTGTTAGCTACCTTCTGTCTGTTAGCTACCTTCTTTCTGTTAACTTCTGTCTGTGAGCTACCTTCTGTCTGTTAGCTACCTTCTTTCTGTTAGCTTATGTCTGTTAGCTACCTTCTGTCTGTTAGCTTATGTCTGTTAGCTACCTTCTGTCTGTTAGCTACCTTCTTTCTGTTAACTTCTGTCTGTGAGCTACCTTCTGTCTGTTAGCTACCTTCTTTCTGTTAGCTTCTGTCTGTTAGCTACCTTCTGTCTGTTAGCCTTTGTTGCCGTCTGTCTGTTAGCTTCTGTCTGTTAGCTACCTTCTTTCCGTTAGCTTCTGTCTGTTAGCTACCTTCTGTCTGTTAGCTACCTTCTTTCTGTTAGCTTCTGTCTGTTAGCTACCTTCTGTCTGTTAGCCTTTGTTGCCGTCTGTCTGTTAGCTTCTGTCTGTTAGCTACCTTCTTTCCGTTAGCTTCTGTCTGTTAGCTACCTTCTGTCTGTTAGCTACCTTCTTTCTGTTAGCTTCTGTCTGTTAGCTACCTTCTGTCTGTTAGCTACCTTCTGTCTGTTAACTTCTGTCTGTTAGCTACCTTCTGTCTGTTAGCTACCTTCTGTCTGTTAGCTAACTTCTGTCTGTTAGCTAACTTCTGTCTGTTAGCTACCTTCTGTCTGTTAGCTACCTTCTTTCTGTTAGCTTCTGTCTGTTAGCTACCTTCTGTCTGTTAGCTTCTTTCTGTTAACTTCTGTCTGTTAGCTACCTTCTGTCTGTTAGCTACCTTCTTTCTGTTAGCTTCTGTCTGTTAGCTACCTTCTGTCTGTTAGCATTTGTTACCGTCTGTCTGTTAGTTTCTGTCTGTTAGCATTTGTTACCGTCTGTCTGTTAGTTTCTGTCTGTTAGCTAACGTTACCTTGTGTCTGTTAGCCTTTGTCTGTTGGCTTCTGTCTGTTAGCTTCTGTCTGTTAACCTTTGTCTGTTGGCTTCTGTCTGTTAGCTTCTGTCTGTTAGCTACCTTCTTTCTGTTAGCTTCTGTCTGTTAGCTACCTTCTGTCTGTTAGCCTTTGTTACCGTCTGTCTGTTAGTTTCTGTTAGCTAACATTACCTTCTGTCTGTTAGCCTTTGTCTGTTACCTTCTGTCTGTTAACCTTTGTCTGTTACCTTCTGTCTGTTAGCTTCTAACAGTCAAAATATACAGACAGAAGCTCACAGACACAATTAAACAGACAGAAGCTAAAGGCCCGAACATACTCAGGTGGAAAGCGGAACGGACTCCGCGGCAGTCCATCTGGACCAAAAGCAGACGCCCGCAAGCCCTGTGCGCGCAAAGCTCAGATTTTACGACCGTGCAGACTCCACTCCGCCCACCAGTGACTGCTCGGCATGTATTTTTCACATCGACATGCAAGAATTGTGGGTAATGTAGTGTGTTTCATGGACATTTTTTACAGGAAACTACAATGCAGAAGTGTGCTCGACTACAGAAGCCCAAATGACTGCGGAAATTCCTCGCGGAGACCGCTCCGCTTATAGTACGCCCGAGTATGTTCGGACCTTAACACACAGATTTTGGATGTTAGCTTGTGTCCGTTACCTTCTAAAGGTCAAACTTTAACCGAAGCTAGAAGCTAACAGCCAAAAGAGAAAAAAGATGGAAAATGTCTTAAAATGTTTTATAGTAAAGGTAAAAGGGTTGTTATTGTATCTTCAACTCAAGAAACATGATTGAGTAATAAAGTAAGTAAAGTAACATGAAAATCTGGGTTAAATTACTTGACTGTGTCATTGTTACCCAGAATGACATGCTGTTAGCCAGGAATGACATACTGCAAGATTTCAAAGTAATTATCATTAAAGGCTGTCTCAGAACATCATTTCAACAAACATACATAAGACTAAGAGACTGACACCTGTTAAAGATCTGAAAGGATGGTTTTTAATCTTTCATTTCATGCAACAGTGTAACTCATTTATCAAAACAGACAAACAGAACAACGCCAGCGGAAACATAACCTCCTTGGCGGAAGTAAATATATTTTTCTCTATAAACATTATCGTTAGCTCAATTGACATTAATGTAATCATTATTTAATGTAATCAGGTGTTTACAAATCATCGTTTACTTATGAGAATTCACTCGTTTTTCATTAAAAAATAACTTTCAAACTGATTTCTTTTAGTACACTGGCAAAAATGAGGCATTCAGTATTCTATTTGGCCATTTTTTGATATGAATGTTTCTCTTGGTCTGAAAATTCATCATCATGATCAGAGCTGATCTCAAGATCCTTTTCATTTTCAGACAGTTCCTCCTCAGCTTCACTATCCTGATCAAGGATATGTTCCAGAGCCTCCTGGGCTGTCATTCTCTTCTCTTGTGACTCGATTTGCAAGAAATGGGATATTTTTACCCTTCTTCCATTATCACTGCCGTGTCAGTAGTCATTTTACATTTACATGTTCATTACACTAATGAAGTCCAGCAGAAACAGTTCCATGCTCTAAAACTTAATAAAAACATGTTTTCTGTGTTCTTAAACTTTGAAACGGGTCAGTTTGACTCACAACACAACAGGAGGGTTTACTAAAACATCTAAGCCTTTTGCAATGAGTGTAAACCTATTTTGATATATATTTTTTTTCCTTTTTACTGATCTGCCTTCACTAAATCACAATAACTTGCTCTCTTTTCCTCAAGATACTCAGCCCTAGCTTGTGGATCAGCATTCTTCCTGGCCCTGTATAGTCTCTGCCTCTCTTTATCAGACAGCAGCATCTGGAAGAACAAAACTGACCCTGAAACATCAAAAGCTATACTAAAACCTTATTAAAAACATAAATATTAGATTATAGCATTATTATTGGTTCATTTTTAGACAATAACTTCACAAAAATCTATGATAATGGCCTGTGTTCATTGAATCAGATGAATTCAAGATAAATAACAGCAAATGCCATGAAAGTTAAAAAAAAATACATAATATTGTTATTAATATAATATAACACTATCAAGTCAATGCCTAAAAAGCTATAGACACTAATATAAATCTGCACTGATAAACATGTCCACTCTGGATAACAGAGGACATGTCCTGGGTAACAGAAGATTTTTGTTATCCAGGGAGGACAAAAAAACAATTTTCCCTTCATAATCAGGCTTTAACTAGGCCTACTGTGGAAGACTATAACTTAAACTTCAACACATTAATGTCATATTTCACATGAAATAGGTAGTTTTTAAATATATAAACATCATAAATGTTTTATTAGCGTTATCCAGAAAGACACATGATTTGAGGACATATCGCACCAGTGACCGAAAAGGTCAAAATATCAACATTTTAAGAGAGACTTTCTGACCTTGTAATGTGTTTTGGGGGTCCTGCAGAATCTTCTGGCTGATGCAACAGTCTGTCACATGACTATCCAAGTCCAAATATGGTAATATATAGCCACTATGGTCTGTTACCCAGGAAGGACATCATGGAAATCCAAATTTGGAGACAAAAGTATTTCTTGCGTTAAAATGTAAATAAGCTTAGCATTGTTACTACATTTGCATATGTCATTGCAAACATTAACACAATTATGCCCCAGTAGATAATTCATGCTTTTATTAAGATTAAGACATTTTTGGAACATTTTTGTACTTAGATTTAAGCAGGGACGTTACCCAGGAAGGACAGTTTGGTACTTTTGAGCTCAATAGCTCCTTAAATTTTCATTTCTTATAGTGAATACTCATATGAGTAAGTAAAGAGGGGAGAGTTGAGTAACATAATGCAGTGTTTTGAAATATTTATATATTTTTAACATTATAAATATGCTTTGGACACCAGAATTGACATGCCACATCTTTGACCCATTTAACAGACAGAAGCTAACGAACAGACCCTAACAGATAGAAGCTAGCAGACAGATGTTGGCCATTAGCTTCTGTCTGTTAGCTTTTGTCCGTTACCTTGTAAAAGTCAAAATTTAACAGACAGAAGCTAACGGACAGATGCTAACAGACTAAATTTAACAGACAGATTTTTGGCTGTTGGCTTCTAACAGACAGAAGCTAACAGACAGAAGCTAACGGACGGATGCTAACAGACAAAACCTTGTGGACTCAGTCCCTCAGGCTCTCATGTGTAACTAAATCAGACTAGAAGATTCAGGTCTCTGGTCGGCAGGTAAATCTGTTTCACCCTTTTCTCCTCAGTTTGGAATATCTCTAAAGACTACAGTACCCATGAGCCTCAGAGGCTGTTGCTATGGAGATGACTCCATCCTGTGCTATGACATCAGTGATACATGTTTAATCAAACATGTTTGAAATCTCTGAGTTCTTCCAACAACATCACCAGCACGGCAACAGAGCCTGAAGCTCTCTGATTGGACGATTATTCAGTGGACCTGATGGATGTTTTTTCACAGCGGACATTTTGACCTGTCAGAGGACAAAGCTCAGGTGACACTGGTCACTTTAACTATGGCTCTGTTCCATTAAGTGTCAAAGTCAGCCAGCGTGTGCGATACCAAGGCCTCCTCTAAATGGAATGCAGCCGTCATTAATGTAACATACGTGTTCTTTATGCCACGTCAGAGTGAAAAACATCTGTTGAGTTCATCTGTCAATCTGTTCTGAGTGGAACCTGAAGGAAATTCACCTGGTCAGGTTTTAACTCAGCGTGTGAATGTGTTGGAACACACGTCAGATGTGACATCACCCTCTGTGTGTGTGTGTGTGTGTGTGTGTGTGTGTGTGTGTGTGTGTGTGTGTGTTAATTATGAGGTATATCTGGCGAGCAGAGGGGATGGGGGGGTAGGAATGCTTGTTTCCGTGGCAACCAGGGATGTGGGGCTGCATCCCCGTTGCTGTGGCAACATTGCATGCTGGCAGTGGACGGAGTGATGAATGTGATTAAAAAACGGAAACAACCATAGAAGAAGAAGAAGAAGAAGAAGAAGAAGAAGAAGAAGAGCTGAGTCTGAGTGGTGGAGTTCTTCTTCTGCTGCTCCTGTTTGATTTTTTTTTTTTTTTATCTTGGCAGAACACTGACTATTGATTATTGATCACAGATCACAGTGTGACATATTCATGATGCTCAGCCTGCACAAACAAAGATGATGAACATTTGTCAGATGAAATGGAGCCACAGTTCTGAGCGTGATGTGAAGTTTAACACACATGTTCACTGAGCCTCAGGTGAGACTGATGGCATTTATCAGATGATGACTCAGTGAAATGTTGAATGAGGAAGTCGGTCAGGTGCTCTGTTAAACTGATCCAACATGGCCGCCGGCTCTCAAACTTCCTTATGTTACAGCTAAACACTGAAATTTATGTCTGAGAACACCTGAGCAGAGAAAGAGGCGCCGCTGTGACAGAATCTGGATTCATATTTGATCAGCACTGTGTCTGACAGTTTGAAATTCACAAGCAGTCATATGGATGATTGACAGCTGTGTCAGAGACTCCTTGCCTCTGATTGGTTGGTTTTGGTCACATGTTGTGGGGACATTAGAAAGGCTGTAAGGAAACACGAGTCTGATTTTCTTTTCTTTTTTTACAGATTATTTTTCTAATTTCCTGCTGTGTGAATACGCAACACGTTCTCATCAAATACTGCTAAACATCAAAATATGATGCGTTACCTTTCCTCCTGCGTCACGTGTGAACGCTTTGAGACACTCAGTCTGTCTCCATGTAGCAGAGAAATGGATTTATTGTGTCAGTCTGACTAAAACTGGACATATAAGATCCATGTTAAACATAAAGACTGTGTCAGTTTGCACTCGTTAGATGTTTCCTGTCTTTTCAAAATAAACGTCTCTTCACGGGAAGTGTTCAGTTTCTGCTTGTTACATGCATACAGTCTTTTTCAAAATAAACTTACAACCACTGTCAAAGAGTAACAGAGTTATGTAACTAAACTACAGTTACTAAATGTTGGTGATTACAGAGGAGTTATATCAAACATCTTTTCAGTATAACGTTTATAATAAAACATGAAAGTGACTGTTTCAGCTTTATTGTTCAGTTTAAAACACTTGTTGGAAAAGTACTCAGAGTCATCAAATGTAATACATTACTCAACTTTGATGAAGTAATTGAAACAGTTACTTATTAACAGTAACTAGTAACCTGACACATTTCATAAGTCATGTCATAAGTCCCAACAGGGCTTCCTTACAACGTCAGTAAAACACTTTGATTTTTTACATGTACTGCCATGTTTGGGCAGAAAATAAGGAGGCGTGTTACTGACATCATGTAATGTCATGTGACATATGTCACTAGCGTAGCATGCTACACATACAAGATGGCGGCGGTGCCCAGAGTGGAAGCGGCTCTCTGATCTCTGAAACAGACTCAAACTCTAACTCTGACTCTGACTCTGTCAGTTCTATTCAATAAGCTTTATTGGCATGACTGTAGATTAACAATATTGCCAAAGGCATTAAAAATTTACAAATAAAGTACAATAATAAAAGTAAGTCAGAAAACTATAAAAAAAAGATTAAATATATGATATATAATACAAAATACACCAATCTACAATACAATACACCAATATATAATATAGAAAAAAAATGAATAAAGAAAAATGTAGATTGTGAGTTACAAGGACTGTAAATATAGACAGGTGTGTCAGGTGTTGTGATGGTTGTCCCTCAGGCTGTGGCATAACCTGACATATGTTGCTGCTGCTAAGCTGCTGACTCTGTTCTCTCCAAGGATGTGTTGCATTTTAGTTTGATCAGGCAGAGAATCAAAGTCAGTGACTTTATGTTTTATTTTTGAGAGGAAGTCGGCTCTGATGTGTTCATACTTGCTGCAGTGCAACAGGAAGTGTGTCTCTGTCTCCACTTGTCTGTGTGGACAGAGCTCACACAACCTGTCCTCTCTGGGCAGCCAGGTCTGCCTGTGTCTGCCCGTCTCTATGGCCAAGCTGTGGTCACTGAGTCTGTACATGGTCAAAGTCTTCCTCAGTTTCTCATCAGTCACGGTGCTCAGATATTCTGCCACCGTGTACTGTCTATTTAGAGCCAAATAACACTGAAGTTTGCTTTGCGTTTTTGTGGTCGATGTCCAATAGTTAATGTAATGTTCTTTTGTTTCTCTATAATTTGGTGGGTCCAGATTGTGTGAGGCTGTGCTGAGGTCTTGTGTTGTTAGAGGAGCTGAGCCTCAGGACTAGCTGGCTGAGGGGGCTCTTCTCCATGTTCTCCTCTTGGCATTGCAGAGCTTTGTAGTGGTAGGAGTTGGGGTCACTTGTTTTAAGGTGTTTATAAAATTTGATGGCTCTTTTTTGAATTCTAATTAAAGAATTGGCCTAGCTCAGCTCGGCACCCATTGTTGGGTGTTCCTGTGCACTCTCAGGATGCTCTTGCAAATCTCTGTATGCAGGATTTCGATGGGGTGTTTGTCCCATTTTCAAAATCTTGATTTGCAAGAGGACCCCACACCTCACTACCATACAGAATAATTGGTTCAATTATAGATTTGAATATTTTGAGCCAGATTCTAATGGGCATATTAATGTTTGAAGATTTCTTTATAGCATAGAAAGCCCTTCTTCCCTTCTCTCTGAGATCATCAACAGCCAGGTTAAAGTTTCCGTGGACGTGATGTGTAGTTCTAAGTATGTGTAGTCGTGTGTGTGCTCCACCTCATGAGAGCCCAGGAAAAACCTGGTTTGGTCTCCCTGACCCCTGGGTCGTTTCTGGAATATCATAATTTTGGTTTTGTCCAGATTAACTGTCAGGGCCCAGGTCTGACAGAAGGTTTGCAGGTGATCCAGTTGCTGTTGTAGTGCTTCATGTGATAGAGCCAGCAATATGAGATCATCTGCAAACAGTAGGCATTTAACCTGTGTGTCAGACAGAGTGAGACCATGGATGTCAGATAGTTCTAGTGATTTGGCCAATTCATCGATATAGATGTTGAAGAGGGTGGGACTGAGACTGCAGCCCTGTTTTACTCCTCTACTCTGGGGGAAGAAATCTGTTTCCATGTTGTTAATTTTAACAGCACATTTCATATGACTGTACATATGACTCTGACTCTGCCTCTGCCTCTGCCTCTGTCTCTGTCTCTGACTCTGTCTCTGCCTCTGACTCTGTCTCTGACTCTGTCTCTGACTCTGCCTCTGACTCTGTCTCTGACTCTGTCTCTGCCTCTGCCTCTTCCTCTGACTCTGACTCTGTCTCTGTCTCTGCCTCTGACTCTGACTCTGTCTCTGTCTCTGACTCTGTCTCTGACTCTGACTCTGACTCTGTCTCTGTCTCTGACTCTGTCTCTATCTCTGTCTCTGTCTCTGACTCTGCCTCTGACTCTGCCTCTGACTCTGATTCTGACTCTGTCTCTGACTCTGTCTCTGCCTCTGACTCTGTGTCTGACTCTGTCTCTGACTCTGTCTCTGTCTCTGACTCTGCCTCTGACTCTGTCTCTGACTCTGCCTCTGACTCTGTGTCTGACTCTGTCTCTGACTCTGACTCTGTCTCTGTCTCTGACTCTGTCTCTATCTCTGTCTCTGTCTCTGACTCTGACTCTGACTCTGCCTCTGACTCTGATTCTGACTCTGTCTCTGACTCTGTCTCTGCCTCTGACTCTGTCTCTGTCTCTGACTCTGCCTCTGCCTCTGTCTCTGCCTCTGCCTCTGACTCTGTCTCTGTCTCTGACTCTGCCTCTGCCTCTGTCTCTGCCTCTGTCTCTGACTCTGTCTTTGTCTCTGTCTGTGACTTTGACTCTGACTCTGTCTCTGTCTCTGACTCTGACTCTGTCTCTGCCTCTGCCCCTGACTCTGTCTCTGACTCTGACTCTGACTCTGTCTCTGACTCTGTCTCTGTTTCTGACTCTGTCTCTGAATCTGTCTTTGTCTCTGTCTCTGACTCTGACTCTGTCTCTGACTCTGTCTCTGAATCTGTCTTTGTCTCTGTCTCTGACTTTGACTCTGACTCTGACTCTGACTCTGTCTCTGACTCTGTCTCTGACTCTGACTCTGCCTCTGACTCTGACTCTGACTCTGTCTCTGACTCTGCCTCTGTCTCTGACTCTGACTCTGTCTCTGCCTCTGTCTCTGACTCTGTCTCTGCCTCTCACTCTGCCTCTCTCTCTGTCTCGTTGTCTGACTCTGTCTCTGTCTCTGTCTCTGACTCTGTCTCTGTCTCTGTCTCTGACTCTGACTCTGTCTCTGCCTCTGACTCTGCCTCTGACTCTGTCTCTGACTCTGTCTCTGCCTCTGCCTCTTCCTCTGACTCTGACTCTGTCTCTGTCTCTGACTCTGACTCTGTCTCTGTCTCTGACTCTGTCTCTGACTCTGACTCTGTCTCTGTCTCTGTCTCTGACTCTGTCTCTGACTCTGTCTCTGCCTCTGACTCTGTGTCTGACTCTGTCTCTGACTCTGTCTCTGTCTCTGACTCTGCCTCTGACTCTGTCTCTGACTCTGCCTCTGACTCTGTGTCTGACTCTGTCTCTGACTCTGACTCTGTCTCTGTCTCTGACTCTGCCTCTGACTCTGTCTCTGACTCTGCCTCTGACTCTGTGTCTGACTCTGTCTCTGACTCTGACTCTGACTCTGACTCTGCCTCTGACTCTGATTCTGACTCTGTCTCTGACTCTGTCTCTGCCTCTGACTCTGTCTCTGTCTCTGACTCTGCCTCTGCCTCTGTCTCTGCCTCTGCCTCTGACTCTGTCTCTGTCTCTGACTCTGCCTCTGCCTCTGTCTCTGCCTCTGTCTCTGACTCTGTCTTTGTCTCTGTCTGTGACTTTGACTCTGACTCTGTCTCTGTCTCTGACTCTGACTCTGTCTCTGCCTCTGCCCCTGACTCTGTCTCTGACTCTGACTCTGACTCTGTCTCTGACTCTGTCTCTGTTTCTGACTCTGTCTCTGAATCTGTCTTTGTCTCTGTCTCTGACTCTGACTCTGTCTCTGACTCTGTCTCTGAATCTGTCTTTGTCTCTGTCTCTGACTTTGACTCTGACTCTGACTCTGACTCTGTCTCTGACTCTGTCTCTGACTCTGACTCTGCCTCTGACTCTGACTCTGACTCTGTCTCTGACTCTGCCTCTGTCTCTGACTCTGACTCTGTCTCTGCCTCTGTCTCTGACTCTGTCTCTGCCTCTCACTCTGCCTCTCTCTCTGTCTCGTTGTCTGACTCTGTCTCTGTCTCTGTCTCTGACTCTGTCTCTGTCTCTGTCTCTGACTCTGACTCTGTCTCTGACTCTGCCTCTGCCTCTGACTCTGTCTCTGACTCTGCCTCTGACTCTGTCTCTGACTCTGTCTCTGCCTCTGCCTCTTCCTCTGACTCTGACTCTGTCTCTGTCTCTGCCTCTGCCTCTGACTCTGTCTCTGACTCTGTCTCTGCCTCTGCCTCTTCCTCTGACTCTGACTCTGTCTCTGTCTCTGCCTCTGCCTCTGACTCTGACTCTGTCTCTGTCTCTGTCTCTGACTCTGTCTCTGACTCTGACTCTGACTCTGTTTCTGTCTCTGCCTCTGTCTCTGACTCTGACTCTGTCTCTGTCTCTGACTCTGTCTCTATTTCTGTCTCTGTCTCTGACTCTGACTCTGACTCTGCCTCTGACTCTGATTCTGACTCTGTCTCTGACTCTGTCTCTGCCTCTGACTCTGTGTCTGACTCTGTCTCTGACTCTGTCTCTGTCTCTGACTCTGCCTCTGACTCTGTCTCTGACTCTGCCTCTGACTCTGTGTCTGACTCTGTCTCTGACTCTGACTTTGACTCTGTCTCTGACTCTGTCTCTGTCTCTGCCTCTGACTCTGTCTCTGACTCTGTCTCTGTCTCTGACTCTGCCTCTGACTCTGTCTCTGACTCTGTCTCTGCCTCTGCCTCTTCCTCTGACTCTGACTCTATCTCTGTCTCTGACTCTGACTCTGCCTCTGACTCTGACTTTGACTCTGTCTCTGTCTCTGACTCTGTCTCTGTCTCTGCCTCTGTCTCTGACTCTGTCTCTGTCTCTGTCTCTGTCTCTGTCTGTGACTCTGTCTCTGTGTCTGCCCCTGACTCTGTCTCTGTTTCTATCTCTGTCTCTGCCTCTGTCTCTGACTCTGACTCTGTCTCTGTCTCTGTCTTTGTCTCTGACTCTGACTCTGCCTCTGTCTCTGACTCTGTCTCTGTCTCTGCCTCTGACTCTGTCTCTGACTCTGTCTCTGTCTCTGACTCTGACTCTGACTCTGACTCTGTCTCTGACTCTGACTCTGTCTCTGACTCTGTCTCTGACTCTGATTCTGACTCTGTCTCTGACTCTGTCTCTGCCTCTGACTCTGTCTCTGACTCTGACTCTGTCTCTGACTCTGTCTCTGCCTCTGACTCTGTCTCTGACTCTGCCTCTGTGTCTGACTCTGACTCTGTGTCTGACTCTGACTCTGTCTCTGTCTCTGACTCTGTCTCTGCCTCTGACTCTGTCTCTGCCTCTGACTCTGTCTCTGACTCTGTCTCTGACTCTGTCTCTGACTCTGTCTCTGCCTCTGACTCTGTCTCTGCCTCTGACTCTGTCTCTGACTGTGCCTCTGTCTCTGACTCTGACTCTGTCTTTGACTCTGCCTCTGTCTCTGACTCTGACTCTGTGTCTGACTCTGTCTCTGTCTCTGACTCTGCCTCTGTCTCTGACTCTGACTCTGTCTCTGACTCTGACTCTGTCTCTGACTCTGACTCTGTTTCTGTCTCTGACTCTGTCTCTGACTCACTCAGTCTCTGACTCTGACTCTGTCTCTATCTCTGTCTCTGTCTCTGACTCTGACTCTGACTCTGATTCTGACTCTGTCTCTGACTCTGTCTCTGCCTCTGACTCTGTGTCTGACTCTGTCTCTGACTCTGTCTCTGTCTCTGACTCTGCCTCTGACTCTGTCTCTGACTCTGCCTCTGACTCTGTGTCTGACTCTGTCTCTGACTCTGACTTTGACTCTGTCTCTGACTCTGTCTCTGTCTCTGCCTCTGACTCTGTCTCTGACTCTGACTCTGTGTCTGACTCTGATTCTGACTCTGTCTCTGACTCTGTCTCTGCCTCTGACTCTGTCTCTGACTCTGACTCTGTCTCTGACTCTGTCTCTGCCTCTGACTCTGTCTCTGACTCTGCCTCTGTCTCTGACTCTGACTCTGTGTCTGACTCTGACTCTGTCTCTGTCTCTGCCTCTGCCCCTGACTCTGTCTCTGACTCTGACTCTGACTCTGTCTCTGACTCTGCCTCTGCCCCTGACTCTGTCTCTGACTCTGACTCTGACTCTGTCTCTGCCTCTGCCCCTGACTCTGTCTCTGACTCTGACTCTGACTCTGTCTCTGACTCTGTCTCTGTTTCTGACTCTGTCTCTGAATCTGTCTTTGTCTCTGACTCTGTCTCTGTCTCTGCCTCTGACTCTGTCTCTGACTCTGTCTCTGTCTCTGTCTCTGACTCTGACTCTGACTCTGTCTCTGACTCTGACTCTGTCTCTGACTCTGTCTCTGACTCTGATTCTGACTCTGTCTCTGACTCTGTCTCTGACTCTGACTCTGTCTCTGACTCTGTCTCTGACTCTGACTCTGTCTCTGCCTCTGCCTCTGTCTCTGACTCTGTCTCTGACTCTGCCTCTGTCTCTGTCTCTGACTCTGACTCTGTGTCTGACTCTGACTCTGCCTCTGTCTCTGACTCTGACTCTGTCTCTGACTCTGACTCTGTCTCTGACTCTATCTCTGTCTCTGACTCTGACTCTGCCTCTGTCTCTGACTCTGACTCTGTCTCTGACTCTGTCTCTGTCTCTGCCTCTGTCTCTGACTCTGTCTCTGTCTCTGTCTCTGTCTGTGACTCTGTCTCTGTGTCTGCCCCTGACTCTGTCTCTGTTTCTATCTCTGTCTCTGCCTCTGTCTCTGACTCTGTCTCTGACTCTGACTCTGTCTCTGACTCTGACTCTGTCTCTGTCTCTGACTCTGACTCTGCCTCTGTCTCTGACTCTGTCTCTGCCTCTGACTCTGTCTCTGTCTCTGACTCTGACTCTGTGTCTGACTCTGTCTCTGACTCTGATTCTGACTCTGTCTCTGACTCTGTCTCTGTCTCTGCCTCTGACTCTGTCTCTGACTCTGTCTCTGACTCTGTCTCTGCCTCTGACTCTGTCTCTGACTCTGCCTCTGTCTCTGACTCTGACTCTGTCTCTGACTCTGATTCTGACTCTGTCTCTGACTCTGTCTCTGTCTCTGCCTCTGACTCTGTCTCTGACTCTGTCTCTGACTCTGTCTCTGCCTCTGACTCTGTCTCTGCCTCTGACTCTGTCTCTGACTGTGCCTCTGTCTCTGACTCTGACTCTGTCTCTGACTCTGCCTCTGTCTCTGACTCTGACTCTGTCTCTGACTCTGATTCTGACTCTGTCTCTGACTCTGTCTCTGTCTCTGCCTCTGACTCTGTCTCTGACTCTGTCTCTGACTCTGTCTCTGCCTCTGACTCTGTCTCTGCCTCTGACTCTGTCTCTGACTGTGCCTCTGTCTCTGACTCTGACTCTGTCTTTGACTCTGCCTCTGTCTCTGACTCTGACTCTGTGTCTGACTCTGTCTCTGTCTCTGACTCTGCCTCTGTCTCTGACTCTGACTCTGTCTCTGACTCTGACTCTGTCTCTGACTCTGACTCTGTTTCTGTCTCTGACTCTGTCTCTGACTCTGACTCTGTCTCTGACTCTGACTCTGTCTCTATCTCTGTCTCTGTCTCTGACTCTGACTCTGACTCTGATTCTGACTCTGTCTCTGACTCTGTCTCTGCCTCTGACTCTGTGTCTGACTCTGTCTCTGACTCTGTCTCTGTCTCTGACTCTGCCTCTGACTCTGTCTCTGACTCTGCCTCTGACTCTGTGTCTGACTCTGTCTCTGACTCTGACTTTGACTCTGTCTCTGACTCTGTCTCTGTCTCTGCCTCTGACTCTGTCTCTGACTCTGTCTCTGTCTCTGACTCTGCCTCTGTCTCTGACTCTGACTTTGACTCTGTCTCTGACTCTGTCTCTGTCTCTGCCTCTGTCTCTGACTCTGTCTCTGTGTCTGCCCCTGACTCTGTCTCTGTTTCTATCTCTGTCTCTGCCTCTGTCTCTGACTCTGTCTCTGTCTCTGACTCTGTCTCTGTCTCTGTCTCTGACTCTGACTCTGCCTCTGTCTCTGACTCTGTCTCTGTCTCTGCCTCTGACTCTGTCTCTGACTCTGTCTCTGTCTCTGTCTCTGACTCTGACTCTGACTCTGTCTCTGACTCTGTGTCTGACTCTGTCTCTGACTCTGATTCTGACTCTGTCTCTGACTCTGTCTCTGCCTCTGACTCTGTCTCTGTCTCTGACTCTGTCTCTGACTCTGTCTCTGCCTCTGACTCTGTCTCTGACTCTGCCTCTGTCTCTGACTCTGACTCTGTCTCTGACTCTGCCTCTGTCTCTGACTCTGACTCTGTGTCTGACTCTGACTCTGCCTCTGTCTCTGACTCTGACTCTGTCTCTGACTCTGCCTCTGTCTCTGACTCTGACTCTGTCTCTGACTCTGCCTCTGTCTCTGACTCTGACTCTGTGTCTGACTCTGACTCTGCCTCTGACTCTGACTCTGTTTCTGACTCTGCCTCTGTCTCTGACTCTGTGTCTGACTCTGACTCTGACTCTGTCTCTGACTCTGACTCTGTCTCTGACTCTGTCTCTGACTCTGACTCTGTCTCTGACTCTGACTCTGCCTCTGTCTCTGACTCTGTCTCTGACTCTATCTCTGTCTCTGACTCTGACTCTGCCTCTGTCTCTGACTCTGACTTTGACTCTGTCTCTGACTCTGTCTCTGTCTCTGCCTCTGTCTCTGACTCTGTCTCTGTCTCTGTCTCTGTCTGTGACTCTGTCTCTGTTTCTATCTCTGTCTCTGCCTCTGTCTCTGACTCTGTCTCTGACTCTGACTCTGTCTCTGACTCTGTCTCTGTCTCTGACTCTGACTCTGCCTCTGTCTCTGACTCTGTCTCTGCCTCTGACTCTGCCTCTGTCTCTGACTCTGTCTCTGACTCTGACTCTGTGTCTGACTCTGTCTCTGACTCTGATTCTGACTCTGTCTCTGACTCTGTCTCTGTCTCTGCCTCTGTCTCTGACTCTGTCTCTGACTCTGTCTCTGCCTCTGACTCTGTCTCTGACTCTGCCTCTGTCTCTGACTCTGTCTCTGACTCTGATTCTGACTCTGTCTCTGACTCTGTCTCTGTCTCTGCCTCTGACTCTGTCTCTGACTCTGTCTCTGCCTCTGACTCTGTCTCTGCCTCTGTCTCTGACTCTGACTCTGTCTCTGACTCTGCCTCTGTCTCTGACTCTGACTCTGTGTCTGACTCTGTCTCTGTCTCTGTCTCTGTCTCTGACTCTGCCTCTGTCTCTGTCTCTGACTCTGTGTCTGACTCTGTCTCTGTCTCTGTCTCTGACTCTGACTCTGTGTCTGTCTCTGTCTCTGACTCTGACTCTGTGTCTGACTCTGTCTCTGTCTCTGACTCTGTCCTGCAGCAGCTGCACAGTGTTTCCTCCTGGATTAATCAGTCTTATCTGATGAAGAGGAACTGTTTGTCAAAGTCTTGAAAAAAAATTAAAGAAAAAATCTTGAAGAATTTTTTTTTTTTTTAAAGAAAACGTGCCCGTCAAGATGTTTTCTTTAACAAATGACATTTTATTTCACAACAATTTTGCTTTTTTTCTTTTAGATCATTTTGTCCTGTAATAAAGAAGGTAACATAAACATAAAGTCTATTAGTAGCGAACAGCCCCTAACCCTGGCCGCCGTACACGGGTTATAAATGTGACCATTAACTGTGAAGGTATGGTTGTTGGCGCGCGGGAACGAGCACGTGTCGCTTCATTAATTCAACACACATCAAGAGAGAAACTCGTGCACGCGCTCCAGCGGCCGCGCGCATCCTCTCCTCTCCTCTCCTCTCCTGTCCATGAACGCGCAGCATCCAAGGACGGACCGCGGGCTCGCGAGCTTCAGGTCATCTGGAAGTCCGCGAGCATCAACCGACAGAAAGGCGACCGACAACACCGACACACCGACACACACACACACACCGACACACACACCGACACACACACAGACATCAGATGAGGAGAGAACACGGAGAGACTGGTTCAGTGTGAGAGAGCTGCGATGGAGACGCGGTGAATCAACAGGACGAGGCGCGAGACGGTCTCAACAATGTCAGCGGGGTTTGTTCCGTTAAACTGTCAATGAACACCAACATTTGATCCACCACAGAAGAAGAAACCGGGACTGGATCCTCCGGTGTGGCACGGTGAGGCGCACAGCACCGAGCACTCGGCACCGGAGGGCTTCAATATTTCACTTAGTAATTAATACAACAACAACATCCACCTTTAACCTGACGGACCCGAGGACCGGACAGAACCGGACACGGCACCAGCTGACGGGACCGAGCCCACACTGGGAGCACTGGGAGCACTGGGAGAGATCACCGTGATCTGAAGAAATCACAGACGGTGAAATCAACAGGAGACTCGACGACGCAGTTTGTAACGGAATTCTGACCCTGAGGCGGAGAACTGGGTTGGATCTGACAGAGACCTGCTGCAGGACCAGGACCAGGACCAGGATCTGAACCAGGACCGGGACCAGGACCAGGATCTGAGCCGTCTGTAAACAGTGAGTCAGACTTGATTCCATCTGAGTCTCTGTCGATATTTCAACATCATTAATTCAACAGATTAATTAAATATTCAGCCCCTCGTCATCACCTCCTCTCAACATAACGTGTTTGTATTTTAAACAAACAAACAAACAATCTGGATGTAAACATAAATGACAACACAGATCTCCATCCTCTGCATCACTTTCTTCTTTTTCTCCTTTAACCTTCAGATGTTGTCCTCTTGATGTCACGTCATGTTTCGGCTCCTCTGAAGGTTTTATTCTGTTTCATTAACACTCAGACTAAGTGCTGCTTATATAACCTGCTCCAGCACCATCACAGGGACCCACCACATCAACATGACCTCATCTTTACATCTAGAAATATAAGTAAAAGTCAGAACTGAAGTTCCAGGAAATTATGAATGACAGAGTTAAAGAGCCAATCAGTGACACACAGGGCAGCTTGTTTGTTTGTTTGTTTGTTTGTCTTCACACACAAACACATAAAACATGTTTATATGTAAACATAAATGAGATGTGTGTGTGTGTGTGTGTGTGTGTGTGTGTGTGTGTGTTTCTGTGTTGTCATTTGTGTCATCAGATGGTAATTTGACTCACTGCCTTTAATCACATTAAACATTGTGTCAGTAAAGGTTGTTGAACTGACCTGAATTGAGAAACTGAAGCCACGCCCACCAACAACATTCCACACTACAGGATTGGTCAGCAGGTGGTGGGCGTGGCTCCATCCTGCTGTCACTCATTCGTGCAGTTCACTGTATGTTTCTGTAACCATGGATACATTTGTACGTTATGATGTCACGGACACTTTGAAGCTTTAAACGGCGCCGTGGTTAACGTGTTTCGGTTTGAGTCCAGTTCAGACCAAAGATTCACGACGAGATGAAAGAACCTCACAGAGAAAAGCATCAGCGGTGTGAACGGGCCGGTCTGATGATGTCACATGACTCTCAGCTGGTCAAATCCCGTTAAGTTCAGGGGGCTGTCACACCGGCTCTGTTCGGTCCAGCTCAGGTTCGTTTGTGCAGGTGTGAACGCAGCAAAACAACCGGACTGAGACCTTCTTGAAGACGTGGTCTCAGTCCGGTTCCAAAGGAACTCTGGTGCGGTTGGTTTGTGTCTGAGCGTGTGCAGTCTGTATGTTACAGACATGCATCTTGTTTACTTACTAAACCACGTGTTCATGAGGTTTATATCTTGTATCTGCAGAGACACACAGAACATGACAGTGACTGTAATCATCGCTTGAACATTTCAACAACGAGTAAACAGTGTCGAGGGCCGTCTGTGTGTGTGTGTGTGTGTGTCTTTGTGTCTGTCTGTCTGTCTGTGTGTCTGTCAGCAGCTGGTGGTCTCTGCTCTCACTGAACTCGTCACAGTACGACTGAAGTCAGCGAGGGATGACATTTGGATTCAGCCTGTGTTAGTTTGTCTTTTCTCCAGTTTGAGGGTCGATGACGTGATTAACTTGTATGATGTATGTATGATTAATTTACAGACTTTAGGATTATGACAAAAACGTCTAAGTGGTGTAACCATAAAAACTTTGCACCAAATAATTAAACTTGATTAAAAACACTATAATTCTCAATAAAACAGCATGTCAGCTAGTTTGGCTTGATCTTATATTATTACTTTTTTATATTGAATAAAGGTAATGGAATACAATTGTTGTAATTATGAAATTTAATTTGGGGAATCATGAAAGTCAAGTAAACTACATGAAGTGTCATGTGGTGTAACCACCATTTAAGAGGCCGTTTTGTTAATATTGTAAAGAAGGTCATGTGACAGGAAATGGTGTTACAGAGAAGGACCTCTGATGATCACAACTGCTGCATGACAAGGTTAGAATCTCTTAAAATAACTCATAAATGATGTTTTTAGACTCTGGGCAGGTTTGGTAAGTTTAAATGTCAAATGGTATGACCCTAGAAAAACATTAATAATTCATAAGAATCATAAAAATGAATATTTACTTTAAAAATTATGTTTGAAATCTTGAGACTAAGGCCATGTGCTTACACAGGTGTCCATGGTAATGCCTGTCAAATTTGATTTTAAATGAAATGTCACATGGTGTAAGCGGTTACATTCAGTCCTACTCTTGATAAAAAAAATGGTGCAAATGACATAAAACCAACAAAAATACAGAATGTACATTTTGACAAATCTGATGCATGCTTTTGAAACTATTTTTGAAGATATTTCTGAATTGCTCATCTTGCCAACCCTTGTTTGTCACTGACCCTTGAATAGCTGCAACACTCTCATGTGTTTCTGGTTTGTTCAGGCGAGGCTCGTCCTCACTTGAATTTATTGTTTGCTCTGAGTTTGCTCTTCAGCTTTTTAAATTTGTTCAGAAGACTTTAATGTTGTAGAACACAGGCTCCATGTGTGCAGGTTGTTTTGGCGTCCAGTCAAAGTGGACTTTAGAAACTCTGTTTATTCCATCTGTTGTTTTGTGTTTGATCATGTGTAATAATACACTCGTCATCAGAAAATCTGAACCGCTGAAGATCTAGAAATCACAAGTTCATCATAGTTTCCCTGCAGGACGACGTGTGGCCTGAAAGGACTGATTTTTTTGGCAGTTTTTCTTAAAAGCTGTAATGTTGTTTATTGTTTTTGTTTGTTTGTTTGCATTTGTGATGCATTTGGGGGGGCAGGCGGCAGCTGATCGCTGATGATCAGCTGTTGCTGCCGTTCCACACACTGCTGAAGTCACGTTACCGTCTCTGCTCCTGCTCTCTCTGTCCGGTTAGCATTAGCATGAGCTAACACAGCAGCAGAGGCTAACACTGTCCAGTTAGCATTAGCATGAGCTAACACAGCAGCAGAGGCTAACACTTGACAATGAGTTGGAGGGTTGCAGCAGTGTGAGATTTTTATGGTACGAAACTGATGTTTCACAGAATTGATCTTCTCATCAGTTAGATGATGATGATGATGATGATGATGAAGATTATTGTTGGTTGAACAAATGTCCAGATGGATTTTGTTTCTCAGTATCGTAGATAAACAAATGTACACAGTGTGATAACTGTCAGCTGTGATATATAGTATTTAGATCACTGTGACCCTGACGAGTGGTAAAACAGTCCCAACAGTCTCAGGCCGACATTAAACGGTTCGACTCTGCTGTTGAACCTGTTGGGTAACGTTAGCCATGTGATGCTAACAGTTAGCTCTGTCACTGTGTGACTCTGAGCTCGTCTCCCGCAGCAGCAGTCTGATGATGACGCAGCTCTACAGTGAAACTGTATCTGATCTAAATCTTCAGATTTCCGGTAAAGTTTTGGTGATTGGATAAAGTTGTGAAATCGTGCAGAATTCACAGGGACTGGATTAGCGTTAAGTGTTGCCATGGAAACATCACAGCATCCTGCAGGCAGTGAACATATGAACAAATGTCATTGGGTTAGAAAATGTGATGTACAGAGGAGCTGATGGCGACCGACACCAGCGTCTGAAATAAATAATAAACTCCACTGACTGTACTGAGCTGCAGCTGTCTGTCATCAGTGTTAATGTCACTTTACAGAAGTGACTGACAGCCTGTGAAATAATTAGACATGCACGATAATATCAGCCGACATGCTTTTTGTCATTAATCACACTGACTTAATGTTACAGACACTGAACACTGTTTCATGTCTCCATCTGCTGGTGGGACGTCACATGACAGCCTGTGTGGATCAAATGATGTTATGATCCTGATAAACGAGCGCTGGTTATTGGTCAAATAAGTTGTTAAATACTGACATAAAGGATATCAGCAAAAAATCTAATATCATGCATCTCTAAAAACAATGTGACCGCATTTCAATAAGTCCAATATTTTACTTTATTTATAGGATGAGCGAGTACACCATTGTCTGTGTCTGTACTCAGAGTGGGTGGGGCTTATGTCAAATGTGGGTGGAGTTTAAACGGAACAGGGAGGGGCCTATGTTGTTATTTATGGCCTGAAATTGACATGGATTGATCAGAAAGTTAGTACCTTTGAAAACAGTCTGTTCAGAACTGAGCGTCACATCATGTTCATCACAGAGCAAAACTCAGCTGCCAGACTTTTAACTAAAACCCAAGAGACCAGACCTCATAACTCCGCCCGTCAACACTACACCAGCTGCCTGTGAGGTAGAGAACTGGTTTTAAACGTTTACTAATCACCTTTAAAGCCCAACATGGCCGTGCTCCTACACACACTATAGGTGTACGCTGCCTGCTCTCGTCAGGTACGACCCTCCGGACTGTTCCCACAGCCCGACTCCTTACAAAAGGACACCAGGTGTTTTCTGTCAAGGAGCTGTGATGCTCCTCAGACCCAGTGTCTGCAGTTAAGACTCTGCTCAACACAGACGTTCACAGGAGGGTTGTTTTTACAGTAAATCCGTCGTATGTCTAGTTTCTATCCCTGTTTGATCAATTTTATTATTTATTTATTATCTGGTCTCAGCCTGTGTTTAATATTTTTTTTAAAGTATGTTGTTGCTGTTTTTATCGTGATGGTGTAAATATTTCATCCGTCCCATAAATCACTGTGTAACTGTGTTTTAAAGTGCTGTACAAATAAAGATTACTATTAATATTAATTAGCTAATGTTAGCATGCTAACATGCTATGCTAAAATTGGTGTCCACAGTAAACATCAGCCTGTTAGCATTATGAGCATGTTAGCATGCTAATGTTAGCAGTTTAGTTTCATGCAGCCACACAGAGCTGTTAGCATCACTGCAGACTCACTCCTAACCTTCCTCCTCCTCCTCCTCAGTGGAGCTCCTTCGTGGCGTGCTCCTCCTCACCGTGCTGCAGTGCTGTTCTGTGGCCCGTGGCGGCTGTGAGCCTCGGCTGGTGAACATCGGCGCCGTGTTGAGTCAGAAGCGCTACGAGCAGGTGTTCAAGGAGGCGGTGAGCCAGGCCAACACGCTGTACGGGAAGGAGAAGTTCAAGATGAACGCCATCTCCGTCACTCACAAACCCAACGCCATCCAGATGGCTCTGTCTGTCTGCGAGGACCTCATCTCCAACCAGGTGAGGCCTCATCCTGTCACATGACTCATCCTGTCACATGACTCATCCTGTCACATGTTGAACTTCAGGTTCAGTTTACAGTTGGAGGAGATTTAAAGGAACAGTTTAACGTGTAAATAAATCCTCGGGTGTTTGTCTCTGAGACTTCAGTCTGGTTCAGACGTCATGACATCAGACTGGTCGCCTCAGATCAGGAATGACGATGGGTGTCTGCTGAGATAATCGACTGTGTGTTGTGTCATAGTGGACGACAACTGATGCTGCGTCTGAGACGCCTAATGATGTCCAGGTTTCCCATGGCCATGGAAAACCTGATGAAGTCATGGAATTAGTAAAAATCAAGAATCAAAGGAGCTGCTTGTGATTGGTCAGATGGGTGTATGGGTGGGAACTCAATGCTGCAGAGATCACGACAGACTCTGGCTCCAAATGTCGTCATCAGCACAAGATGGCGTTGGTCGTATCCTTAATATTTTGTCTTCATTTTGTACAGTGGACGCACAGACGTGTCGTCCATCTTTATAAACAGTCTGTGATTCAGCCTGACACTGTAGACGTCCCACTCTGATTGTTTTTGGCTCTGATCCTTAAACACTGATTATCTGCTGATATCTGAGTCTGATCAGATTTCTATATTTACTCAGCTAATGATTAGATCTGCATCTGAATCACCTGTTTAAAGTTACACATAATTAAGTGCGGGGCCTCCTGGTGCCGCCGACAGCGTTGGTTAGGTAACGTAACCATGGCGCAACTTCAGATTCACAGAGTCTATACGTAGATGTAGCTGTCACTGTTTCAGTGTTTTCAGTTCATGAAAGTTAACTGTAACATTTTCATTTTCTAAAAAAGTTTTGTTCAGTGTTTAGTTGAATTTAAAGAACTTCTGAAGGCCAAAACACAACGGCACACGTCGAAAAATACGCCACTATTATTTTCAATGTACAGCCCCACACCAGCAGCAATTAGACGTGCGTCGACGCTCCTCGACACGCCGCTCAGTGGTGCTTTTTGTCACTGTTGTATTTCCAGCCTCACCGCCCCCTGAATTAAATTCATCTTCTTCTCTGCTCCTGTAGCAGCTCTTCTTCTCTGCTCCTGGGGCAGCTCTTCCTCTCTGCTCCTGTGGTCACTCTTCTTCTCTGCTCCTGTGGCAGCTCTTCTTCTCTGCTCCTGTGGCAGCTCTTCTTCTCTGCTCCTGTGGCAGCTCTTCTTCTCTGCTCCTGTGGCAGCTCTTCTTCTCTGCTCCTGGGGCAGCTCTTCCTCTCTGCTCCTGTGGTCACTCTTCTTCTCTGCTCCTGGGGCAGCTCTTCCTCTCTGCTCCTGTGGCAGCTCTTCCTATCTGCTCCTGTGGCAGCTCTTCTTCTCTGCTCCTGGGGCAGCTCTTCCTCTCTGCTCCTGTAGCAGCTCTTCTTCTCTGCTCCTGTGGTAGCTCTTTTTCTCTGCTCCTGTGGCAGCTCTTCCTCTCTGCTCCTGTGGCAGCTCTTCTTCTCTGCTCCTGTGGCAGCTCTTCCTCTCTGCTCCTGTGGCAGCTCTTCTTCTCTGCTCCTGTGGCAGCTCTTCCTCTCTGCTCCTGTGGCAGCTCTTCCTCTCTGCTCCTGTGGCAGCTCTTCTTCTCTGCTCCTGGGGCAGCTCTTCCTCTCTGCTCCTGTGGTCACTCTTCTTCTCTGCTCCTGTAGCAGCTCTTCTTCTCTGCTCCTGTGGCAGCTCTTCCTCTCTGCTCCTGTGGCAGCTCTTCTTCTCTGCTCCTGTAGCAGCTCTTCTTCTCTGCTCCTGTGGTCGCTCTTCTTCTCTGCTCCTGTAGCAGCTCTTCTTCTCTGCTCCTGTGGTAGCTCTTCTTCTCTGCTCCTGTGGCAGCTCTTCTTCTCGGCTCCTGTAGCAGCTCTCCCTCTCTGCTCCTGTGGCGGCTCTTCTTCTCTGCTCCTGTGGCAGCTCTTCTTCTCTGCTCCTGTAGCAGCTCTCCCTCTCTGCTCCTGTGGCAGCTCTTCTTCTCTGCTCCTGTGGCAGCTCTTTTTCTCTGCTCCCGTGGCAGCTCTTCTTCTCTGCTCCTGTAGCAGCTCTTCTTCTTTGCTCCCGTGGCAGCTCTTCTTCTCTGCTCCTGTAGCAGCTCTCCCTCTCTGCTCCTGTAGCAGCTCTTCTTCTCTGCTCCTGTGGCAGCTCTTTTCCTCTGCTCCTGTGGCAGCTCTCCCTCTCTGCTCCCGTGGCAGCTTGATTTTAAGCTAATGCAGAGGTGGAAGAGGTTCAGATCTTTCTGTAACAGTGACTTTGTGTGGTCATTTGTTAACAAACTGCAGCATGACACCTCCAGTGTGTGCTAGGGGCGGGACCTGACGTGCGTCATATGACGCACCGTGCCATGGCAGCACCGTTTTGTTTTCATCTTAAGTGTTAATGTACAGTTTTTCCTGTGAACTTTTTTTGTGGTCTGTTTTTCACATTTGAAAATTAGTATTAACGTTGTCACAATTAACCATAGCTGTAAATGCGTCATGCTAACCAAGCTAGCAGCTAGCATTAGGGTTAGCTCCACCCTCAAACTAAGGCTTTAAATCAGGAATCCACAAACCAGCGGGTGACGTCGTGACAGCTACGTCCATTATTTTATACAATCAAAGCTTGACTGTCACAGAACTAAGAAAATATTGTGACATATTCAGTTTGAGGGTTTTTGGGGCATTTTTCCTAAAAATTACAAATGAACTGAAAGTCAAAGGAGTTAATGATCAGCTGATCGACTGATTGTTGGTGAATCTCTGTGTCAATCAGAGGAATGGAGGATGAAGAAAGTTTCCTCATTCAGGACATTTTTAATCACAATCTAATTATTTTACTTCACTGTAAACTTTGTGCCACCTGATTCAACCTCTGGTCATATTTTGCCAAATTATGATCACGTCAATAAATACATGTTTCAGTTTGAATCAGAGTGAGAGCAGAGAGCTGAGGTTTCACCTTCACAAAGGACATCTGACAAAGAACTACATTACCCACAATCCTCCTGACCTGTTTACAGCCCCAAATGATCAAATGATTAATCATCTCATCAAGAAAATTACCTGCAGATGAATTGATTATGAAAATAACTGATAGTTGCAGCTCTGATCTGTTAAAAGTCTTCTGCTAATAACAGACATTTTGCCTTTTGGAGCCTCTGGAGGGCTTTTATTGTGAAAGGTGTGTGCAGCTGACTCACTTCCTGAGAGAAACCTTTCATCAGAAACATTGAAGGAGCTCGATACAACAGTCAGATCATTAATACAGCAGTAAACCTCTAATCTGCGTAAAGATACAGTGGCGTATAAATAAAAAGCAGGAAATGATGAGTCATGAGTTGCAGTCAGGATGATCTCAGCTGTCACTGTGTCTTCACGTTGATATTTGATTGAAGGTTGTGACGTCAGGTGACAAAAATTCAGCATCAGGACATTGTCTAATGCCAACAATGTCATCTTAACGTAGAATACTGACAACAGATGACGCTGATATTTTGTTGGTTTGAAGTTGTGTTAATAATCATTCAAAATCAAACGTCCTCCAAATTTTTTAACTGAGTTAAACTGTTTCATCTTTGAGACGGTTCATATTAAAGCCTGTTGATGTCCTGACATCAGTCAGTCGTCAGCTCGTCATTCTGTTTCCATCTTTAATCTGACATCACATCCACTCTGATTTCTACGAGGGACGCGTTCCATTTTCCAGAACCAATCACAAGAGACCAAAATCCACCTGAATCTAACGTCTGATTCGTAGAAGAAGAAAGAAGAAAACATGCTTACCTAATGTTGGTGATTTGCCTCCCAGATTTGGGCAATAGGTTTTGGTAATAAATTTTACTTTTTTTAAATAGAAAACGTGTTTTCCAAATTTGGTGATAATTTTTGGTGACACATTTTAGCAGTTTTTTAAAAAGAAAACCTCCAAATTTAGCTAATTTTCAGATTTTGCTGATAATTTTTAGCGATCCATTGTTGTGACACGTCACACAGCCCGAAACTGTGAAACCAGAAATTATCTTTTGTCTGGATTTTCAATTTTCGACGGTGCTTGGACGCATCATGTGTGCTGAGTGCTTCCATCAGAGGGAGGCTCAGGGAAAATACTTGGTCAAAATAAATAATAATTTAGCACTGATAAGTAAAGAACAGTCCCTAAACAGAGAGCGCGCTCTGCCAGAAAACCCTGAAGTCAAACTTCTCCCAGCAACATCAGTTACCATGCCAACCATCTGGTTCTGCTGGTGTTTGAAGAGCGCAGCAACAAACTGGGATGTTGGGCGACATTCAGAAAACATGCTTGATCAGAACGGCAGCGTCGTCTCGTCTGTAGGGCTGCTGCTGCTTTATTACTGGTTCCACCTCGACAGCAGTGTTAGCTGGTGCTGTGTGATGTCATGATGCCAAATGACTCGGAGGAGTGGGCGGGGTCAAAGGTTGGAGCCTGGCAAACCCACTGAGACCCTGGGAACAAATGTCAAGTTTCATTTGACATTGAAGTAAAACCTGTTTGGATGAATTACTGAGGTAAACAGTCATCATTATAGTCACTGAATGTGATGTCACGCCCTGTCAGGTCGTCAGAGGAACAAACGGAGCTGCAGTTTGTGTTTCTGTCGAGTTTTATTGTTTCATGAATCAGTGAGAAGATTTAAATCATAAACTGAAAACAACGGAACTGAAATCTTCATATTTGTGTTGAATAGATGAAGACAGAAAGAGACAGAGACAGAGGAGCAGAGGAACATTCAACATCCTTCAGTAACGTGTTTCCTTTGTAGAGGAAATGAGGCCAACATGGCGTCGACGTGTCGGACGGACGCTTTGTTGTAGAGAAAGAGACAATCAGAGAGAGACGGAGAGATGGACGTCAGATTAACATTATCTCTCTCTGCAGAAACAGAGATGTAATCCGTCCATCCTCCCAGCGGAGAGATGGAGGGATTATAGAGACGGCAACACACACACACACACACACACACACACACACACACACACACACACACACACACACACGCACACAGGCTGCCTCTGTACATGTGTGATGTAGACATGATTTGACAAACAGTCTCATTCCGTGTCATTAATGTCATGTTTGTCTGATTTATTTCTGTCCCTGTTTCAGATTTAAGAACACGTAACGTTACAGTTTATTTATTCTGCATCCTTTCATTCCAACCTCTGCACCAGTTCATGTCTCTGATTCTCATTTCCACTCACATGTTTTTCTGTTTCTACATATTTAATGAGCATGTTGGAGGAGCCGGAGATCTAACGACCGCCGCTCTGTGAACATGACAATAAATAATTTACAATCCCTCATGATGATCAGAACAGACCTGATGTTAAAGCAAAATATATAAATATGTGTATTGAGTTCATCACGCCACAGAAAAAGTGTTATAAACCACCCTGACAAATTTAAATGATAAAAAAAAAAGTAAAATCAGGTTTCAAAATCATGAAACAATGAGCATTATGCTCTGTGCTGAGAGGCTGGATACCCAGAGCTATATGACTTCACAAAGCACAGTTAGCACCATCTGAATAGAAAACAGCAGTACTGTAAACGTCCATGATGGAGGAGAAGCTCCTGGACCAACTGGTGGTACTCCCCATGATCCAGCCTCTTTTTTAGGGTCTCATGTACCCACACAGATCTCTGTTTATCTGCTGACAGCCTCTCACCCTCAACCAGAGCTACAGACAGCACCCTCTGCCTCAACATGGCAGCAGCTACACACTGATTACTGCAGGATAGATTGATCACACAGGAAGGTTAGGGTGAGGAGGTGATGGGCTGGTTGCCTGGCAACAATAAAAAGGAGCAGCAAGTGTTTTTTTACTAGTGGCATTCAAGAAAAAAAAACAAAAAAACAAAAGGCAGTGCGGTGCACCACGTGTTTTTCTACCTGCAAAACACTGTCTGTAACACAGGTTGAAGTACAAGCTGCTGCGCTGCTACACACTCTCATTAGCAGCTAACCTAGTAGCATAAAACACACATGCCCAGTAAGCCGAAGAGTGAACCACTGCACAGTGTGCAGTGACACAAGACATTATGTGTTTTAACAAACTTTCAATGTCATTTTGATTAAATAATTTTTCGTCTTCTTCTTCAGGTGTATGCGATCCTGGTCAGTCACCCTCCTCAGTCCAACGACCACCTGACTCCAACACCTGTCTCCTACACCGCCGGTTTCTACCGGATCCCTGTGGTCGGCCTGACAACACGCATGTCCATCTACTCTGACAAGGTAACCTGAATGTTCAGAGCTTTAAAATGAAACGTTTTTTGTCACACTTTGTGGTGCATTTAATGTCTTTGTTTCTTCATCATAGTGTTCCTCAGGGCTCCATACTGGGTCCTCTCATATGTTGAATGTTCCTCCAGTGAGGCTCATTGTCAGAAATTAGACAGTACCATACCTTCTGTCACAATAAAACCCTCTTCTACGTAATCACATCACTTCAGTCTTTATAGCTCATCATGTGGTATAAAACAGTAAACTTCTTAGTATCATGGAGCCAACAGTCTGAATGAAATACAGGAACATTACAGAGTGTAACGTTACTCTAAATACAATCATCATTTATTTTACAGAATCTCCTCATCATGCAAATTGTCATGCCACGTCACTCCGCATCATATGTGTGTGAAATCACTGAATCAATGAATGAACTTCCTCTGTTACATCCTCAGCATCATTCGTCCCCGGAGGATCTCAGTGCTGATTGGCTACTGCGAAACGAATCGTTCACATTAGCACAGATTTTTCAAGTGTTGCAAATAAGCGTATGACGCAACATCACGCTACTCACTTCATTTACACGGCTTAATTCATGTATTTTGTGTCATCTGCGTTGCATCCATCAGGCTGCCTGCTGTGTCTTTACATTAACTTCTCATGCACAAATTGTTTTATTTGCATCAGGGTTGCAATGATTCTCCGGTGTCAAGGTACACTGTGATATTAAAATTGACGGTTATCATACCGTGTACATTTGCTGATCTACAATATTGAAAAACAAAATCCCACTGGACGTTGAATCTCTCTGTTTTTTGAGTTATTTTTTTAAGAGGAGACTTTTTACACAAACTTTCATAAACTAAATGTTTCAAGTTTCAGTTACAGTAATAAAACCTTTGTTCAACCAACAATAATCCTCATTCCTGTGAGGATCGTTCTGACTGATGAGAAGATCAATACTGTAACACTGCGATGTTTTCTGAGGCGGTTATCAGACCATGAATATGTCGTGAATCCGTCTCTGTCTTCATCCTGTTTTAGTATTTTGTGATTACAGTGAATATTAGTTCTTAGTGTTCAGCTCTGTGTGTTCCCGTCATGTTCCAGGTGTTTGTTCTGTGTGTGAAAGAGGGTTCAGAGAGTTCAGTGGTGCTCGCTGAGACTCTCCTGTGTTGCCTTCAGGCTCCATTAAGTGCAGGTTGTAGAATATTTAGTCCAGTTTGTCCCAGTTTGGAGAGTCTCTCTCAGATGTGTGACTGAACTGGAAACCACTCAGAGTCTCTCTCACCTTTTACAATATTGATGAAATAATTCAGAGTGTCATCAGTCCCAGAACATCCCAGAATATCCCAGAATATCCCAGAGTATCCCAGCACTCCCAGTGAACAGCACTCTGCAGGTTGATCCACAGTGATGAAATATTCAGGTGTTTGTCAGTCAGTGTTTCAGGTGCAGTGTGTTTGATTTTAACACCAGCAGCAGCAGCAGCAGCAGCAGCAGAGTCACCTCACTGAGATTCCATATAGAGATGATACGTTTAAAGGGTCAGTTCACCCAAATTACAAACCAAAACACACTCCCTGTACTCGCTCATGTGATGTGAAGACAGTTTGAATTCTACATATCATTAATAATCGACACAGCATAGTGTCCAGATATTTTTGTGTGGCCATATCATATTGTCATACAGTGCCAAGTATCGATTTTTTATTTATCAATAATCATTAAGATCTAATAAGATAAAGTTTTCCTTGAGGTACATAATTTACAGTTGACAAAAAGGTAATAAATCACAATATATTTTATCACGATACTCAGCGTGTTGCAACATATTGAAAATTGCAATATTGTCCTGAGACTCTGTGTCCTCATATGAGGACGTAACATTTTGGGTTTACTTGACTTCATACTTCCTTCTGTCTAACTCAGACCTGTTGTCCTCCCTCATGGACACTTTTTTGTGCCATCTAGTGGTAGTGAGTGCACAATACACTAATCCATGTGAAAACAAGATGGCAGCCATCTCTGCCGAGTCAGTCTGCAGCTGATCCTTAGACAAGACCTGATCACATGTTATTTTTGACACTTGTTCTTGCAACAAATTTGACCAATTTTAGTAACAGAAAGGAACAGAAGATAGGATGCTGTTCATTAGGAAGTGCTCGTTTGAGGACTTTACTATTGTTGATGTTTAGTTTTGTATCCTCGTCAGGTCCAACTGATCCCACATAGCGAGGAGAAATTAAAAATGCATATCAAACAAAAGTTCAGGTCTCAGAGGGATAATATTGTAACTTGATAATATCTTATTGGATCCTGTGATTCACGCCGCGTCATCTTTACATCCATGTTTCAGAAAATACAAAACATCAGACAGAGAATCAGTTAAAGGTCCAGTGTGTCAGATTCAGGAGGATTTAGTGTCGTCTATCAGTGAGGATTACAGATTACAGATTACAGATTACAACCATCTGAAACTTCCCCTGGTGAGAATTCCTTCAGTGTTGGGGAGCTGAATTATCCTCAGAGGTCTCTTCCTCTCAGAAACACACACACACCAGCTGATTTAAACCAGGAAACACTCTGAAGGAAGACGTTAATCTGACGCTGCTCGTCACAGAGGAGCTGCTAACTAAAACGTGAATATCCCTAATGCAGCTTTCAAATACGCTCACACATCATTATAAGAGATGTGACCAGCTCTCTGTCTTTGGTTTATCTGTACTCACTGATGATGATCCAAATGCTCCGTCCAGCTGCATTTCTGTCAGTATCATAAATAAGTAAATGTACACAATAACTTACAAGTCATGGTTTACCTTTAAACCAGTGAACAGCTGCAGCCCTACCTGTCACCTGTCACCTGTCACCTGTCAGATTTATACCTGATGATCCATCACAGTGTCAGTTAACATGAACCCTCAGGCTACATCCACACTGATACACTTTCTTCTTAAAACACACAACCATAGCTACGTTTACACCCAGAGTCCACACGACTTTTGAAAATGGTGACGCCACATTCACTTCCTGTTTGGGTCTTATCATCAGAGCTGCATCTTGGTTTTGGTGAAAGACTTGCAGATGAGTTCTGTACTGTCTGAAGTCGTTTAAAGGGTTTTTGATGAAGACAAAAATAAAGGCTGCAATAATCAAGGCGTCTGAGGTGATTAAAAACATGACAGGCCCCCAAGGTTCCTTACTGCAGGCTATATGTGTTGTGACAGGTGACCAGTAGGTGGCAGTATTTGTGACCCACTTACAAGGATTTCTGTTTTATTAGAATTGAGCTGAAGAAAGTTCAACAACATCCAGTTTGTGACATCACACAGTCCTGTAGAGGTCAGCACGCTGAGGTCAGTGGGTTCAACAGCTGAGTGTCAACAGTGGACAGAGACACCATGACGACAGATGACGTCACCCAAAGGGAGCATGTATAATGAGAACAAGATAGAACCAAGGATTGACCCTTAAGGCACACCGTACTTGATATGGAAAATGGATGACATGATGTTGTGTATGTGGGCTCAGCGTCCACCCAACATGGAGCTCAGATCATTAAAAACCAGGCTAACACTCCTCCTCCTCCTCCTCCTCCTCCTCCTCCTCCTCCTCCTCCTCAGAGCATCCACCTGTCGTTCCTGAGGACGGTGCCTCCGTACTCCCACCAGGCTCAGGTCTGGTTCGACCTGATGAGAGAGTTCAGGTGGAATCACATCATCCTCATCGTCAGCGACGACCACGAAGGCCGAGCGGCTCAGAAGAGACTGGAGACGCTGCTGGAGGAGAGGGAGACCAAGGTCAGGACACACACACACACACACACACACACTGTGTGTCGATACAGTTTATACACACACTGACACTGTGAGGACACGCGTGTGCTGACCATCATGTGTTGATGTAACAATGTGTGTGTGCTTCGTTCTAATCCGGGTGTGTGTGTGTGTGTGTGTGAATGCCGGTCACTGCATGACAAACAATGATCTGCTGTGTGTGTTTGTGTGTGTGTGAGTGCGTGTGTGCGTGCGTGTGTGTGTGTGTGTGTGTGTGTCATAACTCCTCCATCATCAGACTGCAGTTTCACTTCTATTAGCTGAGTGTACATACGGAGCGTCTCACACTGACGTCCCTCAGTACCAGTTTTTAATGTTTTTATTACATCTGTATGAGACGGAGTTTACACTTATGCGTTGAATCGACGCCAAAGCTTTGGCGTAACATACACAGAAATGTAACTCCACAGTGTCACAGTGACGCAGACCTCCTGTCTGTCTCTGTGAGCTGAAACCATTTCCCTCAGTGGAAACAAAGCTTTGATTTACTTTAATTTCACAGATAAGAAACAATAAATTGTGAAGACAATAAAGCCTCCACACACTGTGTGTGATTTATCCTGGCTGAAATATGAGCAGAGCAAATCTCTGCTAGCTGCTAGGCTAGTTTATACAATGTAAAATGCCATAGGCTTGTGCTAATAACGTTAGCATGTTGTATTTGTGGGGAACATGTGTCCAGATAAAGACAAGTGTTTGTCTGTGAATGCTGTGAGTTATAGTGAAGCTGATTTGTGTTTGACACTGTCTCTATTAAGCCATGTTTAATGTGTGTTTAATGTGTGTTTAATGTGTGTTTACTGTGTTTAATGTGTGTTTAACGTGTGTTTAGTGTGTGTTTACTGTGTGTTTAGTGTGTTTAATGTGTGTTTTTTGTGTGTGTTTTTAATGTGTGTTTTTTGTGTGTTTAACGTGTGTTTAGTGTGTGTTTAACTTGTTTTTAATGTGTTTAATGTGTGTTTAATATGTGTTTAATGTGTGTTTTTTGTGTGTTGTTGAATGTTTGTTTAATGGGTGTTTTTTGTGTTTAATGTGTGTTTTTTGTTTTTTCTATGTTTAATATGTGTTTAGTGTGCGTATTTTGTGAGTTTAATGTGTGTTGAATGTTTGTTTAATGGGTGTTTTTTGTGTTTAATGTGTGTTTAATGTGTGTTTTTTGTGTTTTGTGTGTTTAATGTGTTTTTTGTGTGTTTAATGTGTGTTTTTTGGGTTTTGTGTGTGTTTAATGGGTGTTTTTTGTGTGTTTAATATGTGTTTAGTGTGTGTTTTTGTGCGTTGAATGTTTGTTTATGGGTGTTTTTTGTATTTAATGTGTGTTTTTTGGGTTTTGCGTGTGTTTAATGTGTGTTTTTTTGTTTTTGTGTGTTTAATATGTGTTAAGTGTGTGTTTAATGTGTGTTTTTTGTGTGTTTAATATGTGTTTAGTGTGTGTTTTTGTGTGTTTAATGTGTGTTGAATGTTTGTTTTTTGGGTTTTGTGTGTGTTTAATGGGTGTTTTTTGTTTTCTGTGTGTTTAATGTGTGTTTTTTGGGTTTTGTGTGTGTTTAATGTGGTGTTTGCTTAATGTGTTTAATGTGTGTTTAATATGTGTTTTGTGTGTGTTTTTGTGTGTTTAATGTGTGTTGAATGTGTGTTTTTTGGGTTTTGTGTGTGTTTAATGGGTGTTTTTTGTTTCTTGTGTGTTGAATGTGTGTTTTTTGTTTTTCTGTATGTTTAATGTGTGTTTTTTGTGTGTTTAATGGGTGTTTTTTGTGTTTTTATTGTGTGTTTAATGTGTGTTTTTTGGGGTTTTTTGTGTGTTTAATGTGTGTTTTTGTGGGTTTTGTGTGTTGAATATGTGTTTTTGTGTGTTTAATGTGTGTTTAATGTGTGTTTTTGTGTTTTTTTGTGTGTTTAATGTGTGTTTTTTGTGTGTTTAATATGTGTTTAGTGTGTGTTTTTGTGTGTTTAATGTGTGTTGAATGTTTGTTTTTTGGGTTTTGTGTGTGTTTTCTGTGTGTTTAATGGGTGTTTTTTGTTTTCTGTGTGTTTAATGTGTGTTTTTTGGGTTTTGTGTGTGTTTAATGTGGTGTTTGCTTAATGTGTTTAATGTGTGTTTAATATGTGTGTTGAATGTGTGTTTTTTGTTTCTTGTGTGTTGAATGTGTGTTTTTTGTTTTTCTGTATGTTTAATGTGTGTTTTTTGTGTGTTTAATGTGTGTTTTTGGGGGTTTTTTGTGTGTTGAATGTGTGTTTTTGGGGGTTTGTGTTTGTCTAATGTGTGTTTTTGTGGTTTTTGTGTGATGAATATGTGTTTTTGTGTGTTTTTTGTGTGTTTAATGTGTTTTTGTAGGTTTAATGTGTGTTTAATGTGTGTTTTTGTGTGTTTAATGTGTGTTGAATATGTGTTTTTTGTGTGTTTTTGTGTGTTTAATGTGTGTTGAATATGTGGTTTTTTGTGTATTTAATGTGTGTTGAATATGTGTTTTTTTGTGTGTTGAATATGTGTTTTTTGTTTTTTTGTATGTTTAATGTGTGTTGAATTTGTGTTTTTCGTGTTTAATGTGTGTTTTTTGTGTATTTAATCTGTGTTTAATGTGTGTTTTTGAGTTTTTGTGTGTTTAATGTGTGTTGAATATGTTTTTTGTGTGTTTAATGTGTGTTAAATGTGTGTCTGTGTGTGTGTGTGTGTGTGTGTGTGTGTGTGTGTGTGTGTGTTGAATGTGTTTTGTGTGTGTTTTTTGTGTGTTTAATGTGTGTTGAATGTGTGTTTTTTGGGTTTTGTGTGTGTTTAATGGGTGTTTTTTGTTTCTTGTGTGTTGAATGTGTGTTTTTTGTTTTTCTGTATGTTTAATGTGTGTTTTTTGTGTTTTTATTGTGTGTTTAATGTGTGTTTTTTGGGTTTTTTTGTGTGTTTAATGTGTGTTTTGGGGGGGGTTTGTGTGTTGAATGTGTGTTTTTGGGGGTTTGTGTTTGTCTAATGTGTGTTCTTTGTGTGTTTTTGTAGGTTTAATGTGTGTTTAATGTGTGTTTTTGTGTGTTTAATGTGTGTTGAATATGTGTTTTTTTGTGTATTAAATGTGTGTTGAATATGTTTTTTTTGTGTGTTGAATATGTGTTTTTTGGGTTTTTTGTATGTTTAATGTTTGTTGAATTTGTGTTTTTCGTGTTTAATGTGTGTTTTTTGTGTATTTAATCTGTGTTTAATGTGTGTTTTTGAGTTTTTGTGTATTTAATGTGTGTTGAATATGTTTTTTGTGTGTTTAATGTGTGTTGAATATGTGTTTTTTGTGAGTTTAATGTTTGTTTAATATGTGTTGAATGTGTTTTTTTATGTGTTGAATGTGTGTTGAATGTGTGTTTTTTTGTGTGTTTTGAATCAGCTAGTCTTTACAGCACTTCACAAAAACCTCTACCTAGTGTTTTGGAGATGTAACTGCAGAGTGACACAGACACACCACGAACGTGTACCAGAGTCTGAATCTTAAAACATCTCCTCCTCCGTTTGTCGTTCTTTGGCTCTGACTGAAGTTTGTCAGATTATCTGCTCAACAAATGTGTGTAGAAGTGAAACTGCTTTCTGTTTATCCCTCCATCATCCCTCCATCATCCTCCTGGCTTTTATATTCTTTCTGCCAGAGGCGTCAGTGCAGCTTCTCTTCCATCACTTTCTTCTTCTTTTCTGTTTTTCTTTTTTATCTCCACCAAGAATGTTTGGTTAGTAGTTCGACTCTGAGAGGTGACGGAGAGGCTGAGACAGGCTCCACCCATTAATGATACGTATGAATAAAGATGAGACTCACCTGGAGCTCAGGTGATGAGACTGGGACAGCCGTGTGCAGGTTAAATATGGGAGACTTTTGTCCGTCTGAGTTTGAACATTTTCACTGTGTTCATGTAACTTCAGCTCAAACTTCTCTCATGTGTCCCATGATGTTTTTACGACCATCCTATTTTACAGATTAACTTAATTTACAAATGTTTTCTGTTATTAAATCAGTTTTGTGCCGTCTTGGTGGAGTTTTACTTTATTTCTTCCTTTTTTCCACCTTAGTTAAATTAACACCTTCAGTTACTTCTCTTCAGTCCTCTCTGTCTCTTTCTGTCCTCTCTCCTCCTCTCTGTCCGTCCACGTCATCTTTCAGTTCTTCACCTCCGTCTGTTGTCTGTTGTCTCATCTCCTCGACGCTGAAGGAGTCGGAGTCGTGCAAACACATCTCAGCTGCTTCTGTCACAGCTGTCGACCTGCCTCACTGTCGACCCGACTGTCTGTCTGTCTGACTGTCTGTCTGACACACTCAGAGACACAGACAGACAGACAGACAGACAGACAGGTTTGTTCCCTCTCTGATGTTTCAGGAGTCTCAGTGAGACACAGTGATCACCTCATCAATGAGGCCGTCAGCAGACAGGAAGTGTCTGACAGTGTTTATGCTCAGAGGAGGAAGTGCTCACACCACAGAGCAGATTCACTCTGTGAAGCATCAAAATATACTTTAAGGAACCAAAAGTAAAAGAATAACATTTATTATATATAACTAGCCGACCTGATCTCAGTGATCTGAGTGGATTGGCTGCAGTTTATATTTGATGAGTACAGGTGTAACACTTCACTGAATTTGTGGTATCGTGATTTTTTTAAAGAATTTCTTTTGGCTTTTTGCCTTTATTTGAACGGATGACGTGCAGCAAAGGGCCTCAGGCTGGAATCGAACCTGCAGCCGCTGTGGCAGGGACATTACCTTCATATATGTCACACCTTCCACTAAACCACTGGGTGCCACAACTTTTAACAAACCATCTTGTCAGTCTTTGGATTTGCTGATCCATTTATTCTCAGTATGATAAACACCACAACAGAGAAGGCACTGTTCATGTTCACATCATGATCACATTCAGCTGATTCACTCTTTCATACAGATACTTAGACGGCACACTTACACGTCCTCACCATATTTCTTTTCCTACACCTAAGGAAGTATCGTCATTCATGAGATATCATACGAATCATTGTATGAGAATATGTTTACCTGAGGGACCCGTCCTCTGGGACGTCTTCTGAACAGCTTATAAACCAAAAACAGCTCCTTATGAAATATTAAATATAGTTTTGTAGTTAATTCTGTTTGAAAACTAACATCATCATTTTTGTTCTTTAGTTCAGAGCAGGAGTCACAGTCTGACATGAGCTTGTTAGAGAACACCACAACATGTTTCAGATAAATATGTCAGTAACACCTGTGTTTGTGAGAGCACGACAGGTGCTGGATTCTCGGGGCAATATTAGGAAGTACAGAAATTCAATAGATAGAATAGAATAGGCGTCTGAACGCAGCACGAGAACAGTGATGTCACTCCAGGGTTCAGAGAGTTAAGAACTGGACTGGACCTGACGGGTCCGCCGTATTTTAAGACAGCGTGTTTCTTGTTTCGTCCTGTGAGCTGAATGTTGACAACATCATATTAAACACAGTTTAAACTGTAGATTTTATTTAACAGTTACAGGATAGTTTACGAATCGTTCAGTACATAATGCATACTGAACCATGAGCCTCGTACTGAGTGCTTTAATATGAATATATGTATGGTTACATCCCATAATACTGAGCACCACTGTTCATATGTAAAGAGAAATAATTAGAGGACATGATTTATTGATGCGAACACACTAATGAGGTCTAATCTCAGTGACAGCTAATAGGCTGAGTGTGTGTGTGTGTGTGTGTGTGTGTGTGTGTGTGTGTGTGTGTGTGTGTGTGTGTGTGTGTGTGTGTGTGGTTGAGGTGGAGTGGAGGTAAAAATAAAAGCCCCTCAGAGTCCAGATGAGTTAAAGTTCAGACTTCCTGTCTCACAGTGAGACTCATGAATGTTGGAGGACAAACATGAATATTACAGCACATTAGTTGAAGTAGGTGAAGTGCAGCGACTCTGAATTAAACATCTGATTCATAATGTAACACTGATGAATATCACAGAGGCTGCTGTACACACACACACACACACACACACACACACACACACACAGTTACATACTGTACGGAGACAATAGACCGACAGTCTCTGCAGAGACGTAACATCTCAGCTCAAAGACAGGCTGTGAGGACACGTCAAACACTGAGAGGATACAGACCCACTGTGTGAACAGTATAATGTTCATTTCCACTGCAATGATTACTACTGCCTCAAAAACTCAACACTTCCTGTACAGATGTTTCACAGTAAAAGCCTTCCAGTGAATTTAAAGACTCTGTGTGTTCCATTGCCTGCACTGTACGGTAGAAAGCTCAGGAAGAGCAACTGAGGAGGGATCCCTCTTCCAGGACGGACAGACGTGCAATAGATGTCGTACAGAACAGATCAGCATGATAAATTAACAGTAATCCACATGACACAATGAGACAGAGAGAGAGAGAGAGAGAGAGAGAGAGAGAGAGAGATGCAGGTAATGACAGTAGCTTACAACAACATTAATGAAAGTAATAATATTATAATTAATAATAATATATTAGCATCTGACAGTATACATGTGTGACAATAGTCATATGTGTATAATAACAGTAGAAGTATGACTAATGACTAATGATGGCAGCAGCAGCAGGAGGCATCTGGCAGGACCACGGCAGCAGCACAACCACACACGTCACGCTGTCCAGGCACCGCTGTGATATGAGTTAATCTGAGAGACAGTGGAGCACAAAGGCTCCGGAGAAGAAGCCGAGTTAGTGACATCCAGAATGGCCGAGTTAGCAAGATGCAGTAATAGGATACGAGAGAGAGAGAGAGAGAGAGAGAGAGAGAGAGAGAGAGAGAGAAGGAGAGAAGGTGCCCGGTGTATTATAGGGGGGTCCTCCGGCAGACTAGGCCTAAGTCAGCCTAACTAGGGGCTGGTACAGGACAAGCCTGAGCCAGCCCTAACTATAAGCTTTATCAAAGAGGAAAGTCTTAAGTCTAGTCTTAAATGTGGAGACGGTGTCTGCCTCCCGGACCGTAACAGGAAGATGATTCCACAGGAGAGGAGCCTGATAGCTGAAGGCTCTGGCTCCTGATCTACTTTGGAGACTTTAGGGACCACGAGTAACCCTGCGTTCTCAGAGCGCAGTGTTCTGGTGGGATAATATGGCACTATGAGCTCTCTAAGATATGACGGAGCTTGACCATTTAGAGCTTTATAAGTTAACAGTAGGATTTTAAATTCAATTCTGGATTTTACAGGGAGCCAGTGCAGAGAAGCTAAAACAGGAGAAATATGATCTCTTTATTAGTTCCTGTTAGTACACGTGCTGCTGCATTCTGAATTAGCTGGAGAGTTTTTAAGGACTTACTAGAGCTACCTGATAATAGAGAGTTACAGTAATCCAGCCTTGAGGTAACAAAAGCGTGGACCAATTTTTCTGCATCTTTTCGGGTCAGGATAGGCCTAATTTTCACAATATTACGCAGATGAAAAAATGCAGTCCGTGAGGTTTGTTTTAAATGAGAATTAAAAGACAAATCTTGATCAAATATTACTCCGAGGTTTCTTATGGTAGTGGCAGGGGCCAGAGCAATGCCATCTAGAGAAACTATGTCATCAGATAAAGAGTCTCTGAGTTGTTTGGGGCCAAGAACAATAACTTCAGTTTTGTCTGAATTTAACATCAGGAAATTGGTGCTCATCCAAGTTTTTATGTCTTTAAGGCAGTTATGGAGTTTAGTTAATTGATTACTTTCTTCTGGCTTCATCGATAAATACAACTGAGTATCATCCGCATAACAATGGAAATTTATAGAGTGATTTCTAATGATGTTACCTAAAGGAAGCATATATAGAGTAAATAGGATTGGTCCGAGCACAGATGAACAAATGAAGGGATTCTGATTTTTCCATTGGAAAATAAATTCTGTGACAAACAAACGTTTCTGATCCTTCCAGGTTTAGTTTAGTCAGATAATCTTCACTAATGAACACAGCTGTGTTCGACATGATGACGTTCTGTAGTCTCATTTAGCCACCTGTTAGCAACTGTCTTTTTTTTAAAGCTTCTACATTCACAGTGGGGTTTTTACTGATGTAGAACAGAAGGTGAAGGTCTCCTCAGCTGGTGGTAACCACAGACCTGATTTCACACATCTAACCAAAAACACACTGACTGCAAAACCAGGGAACAGGAAATGCTAACATGCTAACATGCTAACTCATTTCTGGGTTTTGAGACGCATTCCTGCAGTGTTCTGTTTGTGGTCTGATAAACAGGAAATTCATTAAATTCAGTTTCCCCGGTGCCGAGACAAATCTCAGAGGAAGCACTGATGTCAAACATGTTGTGATATTGTGGTTTTAGCTGGATAATGTTAGCTAACGTTAGCTTGCTTGTTAATGCAAGACAAATTGCTAGCTAGGTAAAGTAGCAAAATACTGAGTGGACAACGTCAGCTAATATTCAGACTCCAGGGGCTGGACTGTTAATCAGCTGGTGTTACAAGGCAGCAACACAAGATCAAAGCAGCGTAGCTTAGCTACAGCTAGCTGGCTTACTTTTGCTTGCTTGCTGATATTATTGCTATGTTAGTTGGCTAGCTTGCCAAATTACTTCACCAGCTAATATGATCCACGATGCTAATTTATGTTTTACGACAGTGTTGATTTAGCCAATAATAAATGTTTCTACTAGCCAAGAGTGATGCAGGTGCCACCAACAAGCTAGTTGTACGCTGAGCTAATGTTAGCCAGCTAGCTGTAACTTAGCCACTCTACATTGATCTGCTGTTGGTTGCTTTGTAACGTAGCTCATAAAGTCATTTACAAACAGTACACTACTGAGTATCATGGAGCCCACAGTCCGAATTACATTACAGAGAGTAACATCATTATAAATGTGATTATAATTTATTTTCTGGCCTTTAGTCAACATGATGATGATCACAGTCAGTCTGGTGTTTGTGTTCTCTGTCCAGGTGCCCGCTCACTTATGTTACATTATATTTCAGTAGCCTCTCTGTTTGCTGGTGACCAGTGATGGCTTCAGTCTAACGTCCTTTTCCTCAGAACTGAATCAGTACAATAACAGTTTAGTGTCACGCACAAAGAAAATAAAGCTTTGAATTAGGTCTCCAGCTTCGTTTCTACAGAGTTTCAAAGCAGCAGTCGTCAGATCTCAGGCTCCCTCAGACACTGCTCATTAAATATGTAGACAGGAAAATCATGCAAACAAAAGTGAGACTTTTAAAACACAAAACAGTGCAGAATTTAAAATGTAGGAATGAAATAGAACAAAAAAGGTTCTACTGTGGTAGACAGAAATATAAACATTAGCTGTGGTCTGTAGGTAAACAGGTAGCATGAAGGTAAAGTCAGGAACATGATGTTAAACCTGTGTGACTGTTTGACAGAGGGACGGACACACACACAGACAGACAGACAGACAGACACACACACACACACACACACACAGACGGACAGAGGGACAGACAGACAGCGTCCATCAACAACATTCACACATTAACAGCATCAGAAACAGACAGCAAGTAAAAGGCTTTATAAAGGTACTCTGTGCGTGCGTGCGTGCGTGCGTGCGTGCGTGCGTGTGTGTGTAGTTCAGGGACTTTGCTTCAGGATGTAAATTTAATGAGATTAACATTTGGAGCGGATTGAGTGGAGGACTAATGGGACGCTCCGCCGCCACACTGACTCAACATCACAGGAAGTTTCAGTCTGATAGACTCTAACTTTAGCGAGACGGAGGAACAGCTGGTCACACACCGAGCCGCTCACGTCTGCTCTCATCACCCTCGACCACAGCTCATTGGTTTCAGACACAAGTCTCTGTTTCTGCGTATCGTGTATTTCTCCCAACGTGTTCTGTAACGGTGGTTCGAATGTTCAATCTGATTACAGGAATAAACATCTGAACAGGAAGACTTTAAACCCTGCTGCACCAGAACAGAAATCCTGAATAATGTTGGTTTGATGATTGTGTGAAGAGTGTCAAAGTATGGGCTGGTTTTATTTCTGAAGATTGGAAAATGAGGCAAACTAGACCGAATAATGCGCGCTACATGTCGGAAGACGTACAGAATATACTGTTTGTTTTCCTATAATCTGTATATTTATGTTTACACCTGTATACATGGAAACTGACAGTCTTTCCTGTCAACCTGTTTGGGCTGGACATGATGTCAGATAGTACGCTGATATCAGAACACTGAGACCCTTCATCTGAGTAGATTTCTGTTGTTGGACACAATTTAGTCCATTAAAATGTCAGGATGTTTAAACACTGTTGAGTTGGACGTATTTTCCAGGATAAAATCATGATGATTCGTTTGAGAATTAATCAGTGTTACATGAGAGGGTGTGCCTTAAGGATGAAGATCTGCTGAAAAATTTTTTTTTCCCTACTCAGATTTACGTCTCGTACATCCACAAATTTCACATGTATTTTTAAGCCAGTAGCACCGTGTTACGGGCACAGCTGATGGAGGACGCCAGAGGTTTCCAGTCACTCAAGAGCATTTAATGATATATACACATATGTACATACATACAGTACAGGCCAAAAGTTTGGACACACCTTCTCATTCAATGCGTTTTCTTTATTTTCATGACTATTTACATTGTAGATTCTCACTGAAGGCATCAAAACTATGAATGAACACATGTGGAGTTATGTACTTAACAAAAAAAGGTGAAATAACTGAAAACATGTTTTATATTCTAGTTTCTTCAAAATAGCCACCCTTTGCTCTGATTACTGCTTTGCACACTCTTGGCATTCTCTCCATGAGCTTCAAGAGGTAGTCACCTGAAATGGTTTCCACTTCACAGGTGTGCCTTATCAGGGTTAATAGTGGAATTTCTTGCTTTATCAATGGGGTTGGGACCATCAGTTGTGTTGTGCAGAAGTCAGGTTAATACACAGCCGACAGCCCTATTGGACAACTGTTAAAATTCATATTATGGCAAGAACCAATCAGCTAACTAAAGAAAAACCAGTGGCCATCATTACTTTAAGAAATGAAGGTCAGTCAGTCCGAAAATTGCAAAACTTTAAATGTGTCCCCAAGTGGAGTCGCAAAAACCATCAAGCGCTACAACGAAACTGGCACACATGAGGACCGAGCCAGGAAAGGAAGACCAAGAGTCACCTCTGCTTCTGAGGATAAGTTCATCCGAGTCACCAGCCTCAGAAATGGCAAGTTAACAGCAGCTCAGATCAGAGACCAGATGAATACCACACAGAGTTCTAGCAGCAGACCCATCTCTAGAACAACTGTTAAGAGGAGACTGCGCGAATCAGGCCTTCATGGTCAAATAGCTGCTAGGAAACCACTGCTAAGGAGAGGCAACAAGCAGAAGAGATTTGTTTGGGCCAAGAAACACAAGGAATGGACATTAGACCCATGGAAATCGGTGCTTTGGTCTGATGAGTCCAAATTTGAGATCTTTGGTTCCAACCGCCGTGTCTTTGTGAGACGCAGAAAAGGTGAACGGATGGATTCCACATGCCTGGTTCCCACTGTGAAGCATGGAGGAGGAGGTGTGATGGTGTGGGGGTGTTTTGCTGGTGACACTGTTGGGGATTTATTCAAAATTGAAGGCACACTGAACCAGCATGGCTACCACAGCATCCTGCAGCGACATGCCATCCCATCCGGTTTGCGTTTAGTTGGACGATCATTTATTTTTCAACAGGACAATGACCCCAAACACACCTCCAGGCTGTGTAAGGGCTATTTGACCAAGAAGGAGAGTGATGGAGTGCTGCGGCAGATGACCTGGCCTCCACAGTCACCGGACCTGAACCCAATGGAGATGGTTTGGGGTGAGCTGGACCGCAGAGTGAAGGCAAAGGTGCCAACAAGTGCTAAACACCTCTGGGAACTCCTTCAAGACTGTTGGAAAACCATTTCAGGTGACTACCTCTTGAAGCTCATGGAGAGAATGCCAAGAGTGTGCAAAGCAGTAATCAGAGCAAAGGGTGGCTATTTTGAAGAAACTAGAATATAAAACATGTTTTCAGTTATTTCACCTTTTTTTGTTAAGTACATAACTCCACATGTGTTCATTCATAGTTTTGATGCCTTCAGTGAGAATCTACAATGTAAATAGTCATGAAAATAAAGAAAACGCATTGAATGAGAAGGTGTGTCCAAACTTTTGGCCTGTACTGTACATATATATATATATTCTAATAACCCATATTTGTAGGCTTTTTGCTAATCAGATTTTCAGGTCATTTGAAATAAAGGACAAAAAATGTTTCAGATTTATTTGTTAGATGTGAGGTCTTTCTAAGTCGTCTGCATAATTACAGTAACACATTTTAACGTTATCTGAGCCAGTGCGAGTTTGTAGATGTTAAACAGAAGAGGCCCCAGTATGGAGCCTTGGGGAACTCACATGTCAGTTTTGTCCTTTAAGTGGGAATTAAGCCAATTTTACTCTGTGCCAGAGAGTCCCACTTAGTTTTCCAGCTGGAAGTTACAGTTAGATGTGAGGTCTCTTGCAGGTTTAAACTTCATTATAAGGCAAGGCAAGTTTAGTTATACAGCACATTACATAACATTATCTGAGCCAGTGGACATATATAGATGTTAAACAGAAGAGGCCCCAGTATGGAGCCTTGGGAACTCCACATGTCCGTTTGTTCTTTAAGTGGCAATTAAAGCAGTTTTGTTCTTTAGCTGATCTAGTAACATGTTTTAGTTAACCAAATCTTTAGGCAAAGATTAGGGCAATAAATCACTTTTTATTGTTACAGTTTTGCTAAATTACCAATAAAAGGATGAGCTGACTTGATCTTGATGAGCGCCGACGACGATTTACCAGTCACACAATACTCCATGTGCCATAAGACGTAAGCCCCCCCCCCCCCACACACACACACACACACACAAATTTACCTTGTAGTAAGACACACATTCAGTCAGCTGTGGTTGGTTCAGCTGGAACTTTATCAGCTGACTGATGTCAGACTGAGTCTGTCTGATTTACATGTTAATATAAAAGCTGTTTGTAGATGAATCAGCTGTAAAGAGTCGGTGAGAACGGAGGTCGACAGCTTCCTGATTCCTCTTTCAAACACATCCTTTGGTTCTTTGTTCTCCGTCGGCTCTAAAAATAAAATGCAGCTCTGTTCACAGCAGCTCTCCAAATCTATAATTATCTCCACACTAAATATACACCTGAAGAGACAGACGTGTCAACTGATTATGACACAAATGGTTTTTATACGGAGGATTTTTATCCGTCTTTTAACTATACTCATGCACTTCCTCTCATCACTGGACGTTTAGCATTTTAGGTTGTAAAACTATTTTGAAATGTGCCATTAGATTGTTTTAACTGTTGATTAAAAACACAGCTGATTATTTAATATGCAAGTGATAAATTCATCTGCACCCAACAGACACCGGTCCCTGCAAAAACAACAAGGAAAAAAACACCAAAGCACATGTGGGTTAATGACATTTGAGAACTGGTGTCACATTTACAAAAGTTTATCTCTTAAAGGGACAGTTCAGGTTTGTTGCAGTGGGGTTGTGTGAGGTATTTATCCACAGTCAGTGTGTTACCTCAAATAATAAAATTGAAATTCAGGTAAAATATCAAAAAGATTTTCGAATGAAAACCAGACAGACAAGTAGGCAGACAGGTGGGCAGACAGGTGGGCGGTCAGTGATGTGTTTGCGTGCTCCGGCGTGCCGTCACACTTGAAGCAGATCATGTGTTGGATGCTTTTGGCCCTCTTCATTTCCTCTGACTGTCTATAATCTTCTTCTGTGTCTGCATATTTTCTCTGTGCACATTACCATCAGACTAAAAACAGGAACTATGAAAACCTCGACCAACAGAACTTTGACTTCAGGAGAACACCCAAGGTATAAACTTGCATGGTCAAATGATGCACGCCGCCCAACCAATCTCTGAGCTCGCCCGGTAGTAGCCAAACACCAGTCCGCCCCGCCCCCCAGAATCCAATCCAGAGATAGACTCTTATCCTGGTGGCTCGTCTTTTCTCCACCATCTCTTTACGTTCTTTTGATTTTTCATAATTCCTGCACACTGGGGATGGGTTCACACTCGCAGGAGAGACGCCCTTCCTCTTCCTCCCTCTCCCCTTCTTCCTCCCCCTCCCCCTCCTCCTCCCCTCCTCCCCTCCTCCCCCCTGAGTTCTCCTCCATGTGAAGGGTTGCATGCAGCCAGGCTGAGGCTTGGTTCTGTCTGCAGATCTGAGGAACACCGCCCCACCAGGATCCTCTCACTCCTCTGCAACATCAAACCTCCTTTTCTTTTTCTGTTGGGAAATGAACCACTTCCTACTCCTCCCCCTCCTCCTCCTCCTCCTGCTGCTCCTATGCTCCCTGCCTCCCTCCTCCTCCTCCTCCTCCTTCTCTCCACTCGAACTTTTTTTTTTAATTTGCGGTTGCATCAGCGCTCTCTAACATGCACGTCCCTGATTGGTTGGTTGGTTGGAGTCTTGAAAGCGCCTCAGTTTGCATGTGCCACCACACCACGCACAACTTTTTGCCCCTCCTTCTTTGTCTTCAAGCTTCGACTTTCAGTTTCCTTTCAGTTCAGCAGATCTTCAACACTTTTTGTCTCCATCTTTTGGCCCCGCCCCCTCCCCCCGTGGTGGCGTGGGTGAGAGGGAGCATGGTCGAGGCTGGGGTCATGGGGGCAGGGTGTCGGGGTGGGAGGGGGAGGGGAGTCTGACGGTTCACAGCTAATAATGCCTGTCCTATGATGTTCTGTGGTGTTCTGTTCTGCTGTGTTTCTAAATGTCCCACGATGTGACCTGTCGCCCTGCACCAACACCTGTCGCCCTGTACTGTCGCCCTGCACCCTCACCTGTTGCCCTGCACCCTCACCTGTCACCCTGCGCCCTCACCTGTTGCCCTGCGCTGTCACCTGTTGCCCTGCGCCGCGGTCCTCCAGGCGGAGAAGGTGCTGCTGTTCAGTCCAGACACCAACCTGACGGCTCTGCTGCTGGAGGCCAAAGACCTGGAGGCCCGAGTCATCATCCTCTCTGCCAGGTCAGTAAGAGAAGAAGAAGAGTGGTGTGGGTGGTAACTGCTGCTCTGAGGTGTTTGTTTGAGTGTAGCTCGGCTGTATGAGCTGTGTTGTGGTGTAGCTGTGCGGCTGCAGGGCTGTGGATGTGTTGGATCAATATCAGTTCTGATACTGACCTGATTAATCAGACTGCGTATCAGTCAGATGAAGAACGACCTTCATCATCTCCTCACAGAGACTCAGAGATTAGACCTGTAGAGAGACGAGTGCTGGTGTTTATGAGTGGCTTTAGATAAAAGCATCGGCTGAATAAATGTCTTGTGTTTGTGGAAATGATATGGTGAAATTCTGTGTTGATACTGATCTGTTTTTCTGTTGTTGTTTAGTTTGTTTCTGTTGTTATTTACTTGCTCTTATGTGCCAGACACATACAACCACAGGGTGGGCTGGTGGGAGGAGTCATACAACCACAGGGTGGACTGGTGGGAGGAGTCATACAACCACAGGGTGGACTGGTGGGAGGAGTCATACAACCACAGGGTAGACTGGTGGGAGGAGTCATACAACCACAGGGTGGACTGGTGGGAGGAGTCATACAACCACAGGGTGGACTGGTGGGAGGAGTCATACAACCACAGGGTGGACTGGTGGGAGGAGTCATACAACCACAGGGTGAACTGGTGGGAGGAGTCATACAACCACAGGGTGGGCTGGTGGGCGGAGTCATACAACCACAGGGTGGTGATTCTAGTCTCTTTTTTTTTAGTTACTCAAACCGATTAATTATCAAATTAGCTGTGTAGTGTTTGCTGTAGTGTTGTCATGTGGTTGCTATGGTTCCTGTGGTGGTTGTTAGGGTGTTGTTGGGTATCCTGAGATGTTCTCGGGGTGTACTGGATGTTAGTCGTATATGTGTGTGTGTGTGTGTGTGTGTGCTGTAAATGTCGTCAGCAGCAGCCTCACATTCCTGTGTGTGTGTTCTGTGTGTTCACAGCGAGGATGAAGCGGCGGCGGTGTATAAGGCGGCACGGCAGCTCAACATGACCGGCTCTGGTTACGTGTGGCTGGTCGGGGAGAGAGAGATGACGGGCAAAGCGCTGAGTGAAGCTCCAGACGGTACATCAGCCTCCTCTTCCTCCCCTCTCCTCTTCCTCAATCCTCTTCTTCCTCTCTCTGTCTCTGACTCTCTCAGCTCTGTTTCCATCCAACTGTCACCAACAAAGTTTCAGCAGACGTTTTGTGTGTGATGGAACAGGCGTCAGGAGGCAGTTAGCACTAATGAAGTTGTTATATCGGCCTCATCACACATCAGAAAATAAACCCATCACCTGCTGAGAAGAGCAGATCACAGTCTGCAGGAGCTGCTGCTCAACTCTTTCTATTCTGTCTATATTTGTACCAGACGCAGCTTTACACACTGAGCTCAGACGTATCAGGACGGCATGTAGCTGCTCAGATAAACATCTGATTCACACAGTCGTCTGGTATCAAGCACAGCTACAACACATGAAACTGTACAAATGAAACAACACCAGAGTTTGTCTCCACACATGCTGTCTTTAAAATCACACAGTACTGATTTGTGTAAAATCTGATTTAATGCTCAAAATAAACACCAAAGAGTCAGAAATAATCAGCTGTGATCTCCTGATGACATCAGAGCACAAAAACTGACTGATGCAGTTTTAAAAGCCTCAAAAGAATGTGACACACTCAGTGTGTCTCCAGTCACAGTGAAGTGGAGCTACAGTCCCAGCTGGACGAGGACATCTAACTGGCCTACTGTCCTTGAGCCAAGTATGTGCGACTCCTCTACGATAGGTGGAGATATGCCTCCTTTCAGCTTGTTAGTATTGGACCTTTTTCCTGTTGACCTATTACGTCACAGACCAAACAATGGACAAACAAGTTAGCTACAGTTAGCTAGCAGCTAACTGCTACCATGGTGGACAACTTTACAGCTCTGTACATTTGGTCCGTCCAAAAAGTCACGGCTCTGGATGTAGATTTCTCCATGTTGTTACCGGCTTCTTCTTCTCTTACACATTTAATGCTATTGGACTTCCGGGTCAAAGCCCGGGGCGGAAACTGTGGAGCATGCTCAGAGCGCCTCGGCCAGTTTGGGTCTGATTGACTGTATACATGCAGGAGTCACATGATCTGGGTGTGTTAGTCCCACTGTGACACATTCACTGCAGGACCATTTCACTCACACTGACATGTTTACAGGGATTTAGTTTTCTCTGTCGTCATGGAAACAGACTGAGTGTGTTTGATTTGAACGTTGGCTCGACAGGACTGGGTGGTGTTTACGGTGTTGCCATGTGAACTGTTTGGTGCAGCGAGGGTGTCAGGGAGTGTGAGGTTTCATTTAACGCTGGAGTTACAGCAGTCAGTTACGATGATAATAAGCGACTGAAACAAAGGAATAAGCAGAGTTGTTATTTTATTTAAATGTTGGACTCAGAATGTTCCATCACCGGGGTTCATTTTCAGTGTAATCGCTAAATTATATTAAAATTCGTCTAAAAACGAATGAATGATCTGGATTCTCAGCAGTGACGTTGACGTTGAGCTAAGTCCTGCCCCTCAAACACAGACTGGCCAATCACAGCGTAGCATCTATCAGCTCCAGCAGCGTCACAGCTGAGCTCCACAGACTCACAGTCGCTTCACATTTCCTTCATTTTCAGGCTGGTTTTGTGGATTTGGATCTGAACATTGTGTCTGGAGCTCGTCGTGAGGTTGGAGGGAGATATGTGTTTCAACCTCGTTCCAAAACCAAACTCCAGCCCTGTAAAGTGCAGGGTTAGCCTGCTAGCTGCTGAGGGTACAGCAGCTAGCAGGCTCCTCCATCATCAGGAGGGTTATTGGTCACCGCTAAAGCTTTGTTACAGTAAACACTTTAAAAGCATAATAATGTGGTTGCTATGGCTTCAGCAGCTGGTTAGCAACCAGCTGCTGAAGCCATAGCAACCACATTATTATGGTAGCTGGTAGCTCTGAAGAGTTCACACTACATGACTGTTTGACTGGTCAGATCAGAATCAGCACACCAGGACTGCGCGGACATTAAAACACCCCTCACCATGACCAGTATGTCATGTGACTCGCAGGTTGACCCACAACCAGAGCACGCTGCAGGTTGACCTGTGCATTGGTGGGTCCATCTGTCCATCCATCCATTCATCCATCCATCCATCCATCTATCCATCCATCCATTCATCCATCCATCCATCCATCCATTCATCCATCCATTTTCACCCGCTTACCCGGAGCCAGGTCGTGGGGTCGGCAGATCAAGTTAAGCACCCCAGACATCCCTCTCCCCAGCAACACGTTTGCAGCTGGTTACTTATAAAATATCAAAGTCAAAAGGTGACTAAGCAGCGTTCAGAGTTAGTTATTAATATCTATACAGTCTATAGGTCTGGTTTTCAAGACCTGCTCCTGAACCAGCACTGTGACGTGCAGTTCTACACCCACCCCGCCGCCCGCACACACAGTACGACCAAATACTTCTCCAACCCGACCTGGCGATACAAGATCCACACCCCGACCCAAAACCACAAATCCTATAATACTGTGCACCTTCAGGCAGCGTGTTTAACGTGACGATTTTGGACACGTCATACTCATCAAACTAAGATATTAGATTTCAAAACAATTCAGGAAATTATTAACAACAGTAAAACATTCAATTAAATTATTATTATCAGTACTTTATTTTAATATTTTTACCATCTTACATCTGCGATCTGACCTGCATGTTCTTTCTTTGACCCAGAACCAAATAGCAGTTAGCAGCTAGCTCAAAGAAGAAGAACAGCAGCTGTTAGCAGTTAGCAGCTAGCTCAAAGAAGAAGAACAGCAGCTGTTAGCAGTTAGCAGCTAACTCAGAGAAGAAGAACAGCAGCTGTTAGCAGCTAACTTAAACAATGAGGTCAAGGAGCTCCTTACCCTCCGAGCAGAGGACGAGATCAGCCGCCATATAACAGGGACACTAAATGATTGTTATTGACGTGATGTCATTGTTATTGTTTATAAAGAGCTGCTGACACGTATGTTATATGTCACACTAGAGGCTGATGCTGTTGTGTTACATGTCACGCTTTTTTTGATTCTGTGATGTCATCACGCTGTCTGACATCACACACTGGAGCCACATGATGCTGCTGTCGTTTGGTTCTGTGTAAAAAATGCAAAGGTTGCATAAAGAGTGGATGTCGTCGCCACTCTGTGTAAAAAGGGTCCTCAACCTGTGTCCTGCACTTTCATCAGCTGTTTCTCACCGACAGGTGAAATATTTAGCCTGATATATCTGTGGAGCGGCTGCAATACGTCAATGAGCCTGTCAGCCTGCGTCTTTGCACACATGTTGCTCAGGTGCCGATTCACAAGCACCGAACCAGTGCTGATTCTCCTCTGATCTGGAGCAGAGTATAAGGACTACAGTAGTGTAGTGTGAACTTGGCCAGAGGTGTTTGTGGATCCAGGTAACGTTAAAGAGCTGTTGGTCAGGTGAGTCACAGACGAACACAGTGATTGGATGGAAACATGGCTGCCTTCTCTGCTCTCTCTGTCTCTGTCTGTAGTGCTGTAGGTCTCTGATGAAGGAAGCTAATCCTCATCACAGCGTCCTGGTGTGTTTCTCTCTCTGGTTTCTTCTAACTGCTGGTTGAACGTTTAAACATCCAAAAAAAGAAAAAAAAGAAAATGGCTGACATGTTTAAAGGTTCCTAACCGCTGTTTTCTTTTCTGGCTCATTGTAACTGTGTGGCTTTAAATGTGTCTAACATCTTTTTGTTTGTTTCATTTCTATAGTGTGTGTCGTCCGCCCGCCCGTCTGCCCGTTCTCACAGTACACTATAACAAGGGGGGCGGGGTTAAGCTCTATGAGGGGTCGATGGGGGAGGGGGGGTTAATAAACAGCTAGTGTCGCTACGGTTACCGTGACGTGTGTCTGAACAAACACTGGTAAGATGCCGCCGCTGCTTCCTGTTTCCTGCTTGATGCTTTGCCCTTTGCCATTGGCCAATAGAGGCCTCGCCCACTGCAACATGGAGCCCGCCCTGCCAGGGAGGGGGCGGGGTTTATTGAGTCAGCTGATTACTCAGTCAGCCAGATGATTATGTGATGTAACAGAGCTACACTTTACAGCCAAAAGTATGCGGACGCCCTCTGGTTGTGGTGCAGGGTGTATTTCCTGTTTGGCCTCAGCAGTTCTTCTCAGCTCCAGAGTCACAGACCAGGTCCTGTACTGGACAGTAAGATCCTCTGTGAACCTAAATTTCTCTCAGCTGACGCTCCCTGCAGCTCAGTCTGAACACTTCCTGTGTTAGACGTAATCGTGTCGGACACTGGCTCCATCTCTCTGGCTGCTGGGTAATCGGCTCCCCGCTCTGTTGCCGTGGCTTTTTGTCTCAGAAAACATCCTCACCAGCCAGCTGCTGCACTCTTAAAAATGATGTGTTATTTTTCTACACATCCCTGTCTCTCTCCCAAACTCCAGATGTGTCAAAAAATTATCCATCATGTTCTTAAAAGTGTAGCAGGACTGCACTCTGAAAATGATCCTCAGCTGCTTTGTCTCTGCTGGAGAAATTTGAGGTTTCTTTTTAGGGAAAGTGTCTCAGATTCAGTTCTTTTCATTGTGACGTTTACCCACCAGGTTCCAGGATCCAGGTTCCAGGATCCAGGGTCCAGGATCCAGGATCCAGGATCCAGGATCCAGGATCCAGGATCCAGGGTCCAGGATCCAGGATCCAGGATCCAGGGTCCAGGATCCAGGATCCAGGGTCCAGGGTCCAGGGTCCAGGATCACATTCATATTTCATCTCTGATCCACAGAGACAACAACAAACAGTCAGGAGAAGTACCCTGAAAATAGTTCTACAAACAGGAGGCTTTGTCTTCAGATTTCTAAAAGAGGATGACTCTCTAGATGACGAAGATCCTTCCTGTAGCGCCACCATCAGGACTGACGTTATATTTTTAGTTCCTTTGTAAATATCAATAAATCATCACTAGACTGAACGGGAAGATCCACTCTTGACTTTCATAGAGAAAAAAACATCTCAACTCAAAGTCCACTTACTGGATTTCCTGCAGAGCTTTCAGCCACATCCTGCCGAAGAATGATGAAGAACAGGAGATATGGCCGAAAGCTGTGGGAGGGATCTGGACGTTGGGTTAAGATGTTTTTGCCAGTCCAAGTTTATACACAAAATATTTGTAGGAAACAGAGGAGGCAGAGAAACCAAACATCACCTCAGTCTGATCATCAGCGCTTATTTTTACTCACGTACAAGAATTTAAGAGGCGTGACAGAAGCCGTCTACGTCAAACTGGAACGACCATCATCAAACAGAAGAGGTGGCCTACGACACCACTTATCACCCACCTACAATGCAGTCCTGAAATCCCTCCACAGACGACTTAACGTCCATTCACACCTGGTCCCACCTGACCATAACGACACACATGGTGGTCATGTGACCTGTTCACACACACACACACACACACACACACACACACACACACACACAGAGTTTAAAGCCTGCGACTCTGCACCAGAACTGAAGGAGCTTCTTGGATGAGAGGTGAAACGTCTTCAAGAAACTCAAGCAAGTCCAGTTGCCTGCGACATAGCACCTAAGATAACCATGAGCTGGATGACTAAGAATCTTCACCGACGAGAGTTATAGCTTGAGTTATTATGATTTTCTATAAACAAGTCACAGCTTTGCAAAGTCCACTTGACTTAAAGATGTAAGTGAAACTTTTCCACGTTAAAATAACTAAAAAAGTCCAGACCCATGTTATCTATTTTGTTAAGTTGTGCACTTAGATTATCCCGAAAGTTTCTAAGTCGAGCCTCAAACACACCGGCAGGCGCTCAGACTTTATCCTCTCATATAAAGCTAACGACTAACACTGCTACAGCTTTGGAAGATAAAATAAGACACAAAGAAGTTTTTTTCATGATGACGTAACTGTGAGCTGTTCATTACCTTCATGATCAGCTGCTGCTCTTAAACAAACAACCAGGTGGTGGCTCTGCCAGACTTCAGGTCAGAAAACCCTCCTGAACTTCTTTACAGACTCTTGGAGATCTGATTGTGTACAGCTGATGGACAGAATAACGTGAACACCTGCAGCTGATAAAATACAACCAAACACAACAACGACTCTACAGATTGACCATCAGCCAACGACGACTGAACGACGACTGAAGTCTCCTCAGATTCAGTCTGTGCTGCAGGTTGTGTTGGATTGTATTAGCTGGTGCAAGTGTTCCCGTCACTGAGTCCACCCCTGTATATATATCTGTGTGTATATCTGTATATGTATCTGTACAGTGTGGTAGGGTCACGCTGAGACGATTCCCTAAAAAGAAACCGATGAAGCAGTACTGTGACATTATGGATTTTGATGTTGTTTCTCGTCACCAGACACTCGTCACATTATGAGGAAAAAGTTTCTGCATTTGGTGCCTCAGCTAACGGAACAACAGTCTGCTAACACCGTTAGCATTCCTCTATGGAAATAACAAGCTCTGCTTCATTAGTTATGATTAGATAAACAGGTGGACTCTAATCATCAGTGTGTAATTACAAGTCTTAGATATCTGATTGCTACACCGGATCTCCTGAAATATTGGTCGGTGCCCCCAGAGGCTCATCGTTATCATACCGATAGATGATGACACGGGGAGTGAGGTTATTTAGGGTCAGTATGGGAATATCGGGGTAAGTCAATCAAACACAGAGCAGGGTTGGTAATGGCTTCACCATGGGTCCAGTGACGTCATTCTGCATCATAATCAGCCTTATTTGTGCTTTGGTTTGGATATTGAAAAAAAAAAACCAAATCGTCTCTTTGGAGCTATGCACATTTGACTTTGAGATATCTGCTGTCGGACGAATGGACTTTCGGTCCAGATGACTGGGGCTTCAGAATTACGGTTCATCACTGCTCTGTCGAGCTTCATAAACACCCTTCAGTTAGAAATGTTAGCTAGCGCTCTATTTTTTCTTTATATTATCTGCTCACAAAGTTTAAGGAGGGAAGCTAGCTGTGGCAGCCAACTTTACTCAACTATACTAACTAGCTACAGTGCTAACAACATTAGCTAGTATGTTCAGTAGGAGATTAACTACCTGTCTCCAACAGTTTCTTTGAGGAATGCTAACAGTGTTAGCCAGCTGTTGTCAGTTAGCCAGAGGGCAGATGTAGACACTTTTCGTCGCAGTGTGACGAGTTTCAGCTGAAGGAAAACACCAGACACAGTTCGTAACGTCTCAGTGATGCTTTTCTGTCCTGAGACAAACGGCTGTGATTCTCAGAGTGAACTCCCAGCATGCAGTTTGGTACTGAACACTGACCTGACGCCTGAAGCCCTGAGTGAGTGTGTGTGAGTGTGTGTTACACTGAAGCACTCCTGTAGTTACATCTGTAAGATTGATTAAAGTGTGTGTGAGTTTCTAATTAACTGAATGAATGAGGGCAGTTTTCACTCTGCAGCCTGTTCAGCTTCCTGCTGTGTGTGTGTGTAACCTCTCTCCCCTGTGTGTGTGTGTGTGTGTGTGTGTGTGTGTGTGTGTGTGTGTGTGTGTGTGTGTGTGTGTGTGTGTGTTGTGTGTGTGTGTGTTGTGTGTGGTGCAGGCCTGCTGGGCCTCCAGCTGATTAACGGTAAGAACGAGTCGGCTCACATCGCGGACGCCGTGGCGGTGGTGGCTCAGTCTCTGCAGGAGCTGTTTGAGAAGGAGAACATCACAGAGCCGCCGCGGGGCTGCGTGGGAAACACCAACATCTGGAGGACCGGACCGCTTTTTAAACGGTCAGTGCTACTAGCGCCTGGGGTCAGAGGTCACTGTGGACCAGTGCTGATGATGTAATCACATTTAACAGGTCTCTGTCTGTATTTCCCATCTGTGAATTGTTATGTTGTAAAAAAGGGTGAAAAATCTGTGGTAGTTCTACTGTGACGTTACAGATCAGGAAAAATAAGACAGCAGTTTGAGCAGCAGTCGGAGCGTCTGTAATGTGACGTGGTTTTGAGTGAAATGAAAATGTGTGCAGAGTATAATCTCTATAATCTGTAGCGGGATTTGATTTGATTGCTTCAAAGTGTCTGCGGCTCACAGAGCTGTTTGTTCTGCTCTTTAAGGATTTTGTTTTCATGTATTTTTGGGGGCAGTTTTGTCTTTATTCACTGGAGACAGAGGAGTGTTTTCTGCCAAGTGATCTACTGACAGTAAATGTTTATATTTAGACAGTACATTTCTGTCCAGCACAAACTGGAGACAGACTCACAAAGCAGACTGACAGACTTAAAAGTTAAAGGTCTTAAATCAGGCTCAGGTTGGAACACAGGTGATCAGTTACAGAGGCAAAGGGTCAAAACACACAACACTGGAACTCACTCTGAAGTAAAGACGATCTGGCAACAAAGGCAGACAGAGACTTAAACAGACTAAAGGTGCTTTCACACCTGCCCTGTTTGGTTCGGTTCAGTCTAACTCAGGTGTGTTTGCCCCCTCAGTGCGGTTCGTTTGTGCAGGTGTGAACACACCAAACCAACCGGACCGAGACCTTCTTGAAGAGGTGGTCTCAGTCCGGTTCCAAAGGAACTCTGGTGCGGTTGGTTTGTGGTGAGAAGGTGTTGCGACCTGGATGTGAAGCAACTGCAGTCACATGACACATTGTTTGGGTTAAACATGAGCATGTTACAGTCCTGGAGGATTATTAATGTGCACCTCCTCCTGTACTGCCTTAATATGCACATTCAGCACATCCAATGCATCAAAACATTGTTTTCTAGTTGGAGCCGCGTTTGCCTCGTTTTCAAACTGTATGCTTTGACTAAAATGAACAATGACAGCAATATAGTCCACGATGAGCAGCGCTAAAATCAACCTGCGTAGTTGTCCCTCCATTGTGACATTAGAAAGTGTCACATTTATCTTGCAAGTGTACTCTTCTTCAACGTTTGCTTTACTTCCTGGATTTTTCCCACATGGAAATTCTGACCAATCAAGAGCAGCTTTCTCACACAAGGCATTTGATCTGGTCCTCTTGTAAATGCTGCCGTGAGAACACCAACCAACTCTAGGCAATTATACAACTTTGGAACAACATGAGTCCCTGATTCAGACCAGAGGAGACACTCTAGGGCTGACAGCAGCCTCAGACAAGAGAGACACTGAGACACAGGTGAAACACATCAGGGCGGGGCAAGTAATCACAAAGGAGGGAAACGTAGGACCTGCAGTCTGTCTTTCTGTATAAGATCTTCGTCTCAGTCATCGTCGTAATGGGATGAGGTTCAGTCAGATTTATTCTTTTAAGTTTATATGAATCTTGTTTGTTTTTTGATCTGTGTAATTTTGTGTAAATTCATTCTGCTTTTTGGCTGAATTGTAAATTATCTTTTGAAATATGTCTTTGAAGAATGTGAAAGAAAAATTATTGAAAAAGAAAAGTGAGATAACTGATAATCAGTCATGTGACCCGAGCATGTTTAGCACACCTGTGACTGTGTTGAGTGAACCTAAAGAGGCCACGGGGCCAAACATGATGTTTGCTCTTCATAAAATCACAGTGATTCAGTTCAGTGTAGTTTATGTTGATGATTTTATCTGAGATGTTCCTGCAGCTGATCAGCACCTCTGTTTACTTACAACATATTTGTTTACATATTTGATAGATATAAAGAGAACAACTGGGACTCATAATGAGAACATGGAAATATATTATTACTGTTATTTTATTATCAGTTCCTCTGAGAGCTGAAGAGTGTTGAGTTTCTGATGAAATATGAATGAAGCTAATCATTTGATGTAGATATGTAATGTGAGAGTGGAGGGTCCCTGCAGTCTCAGTCAGTGTTCGTGTTGGACATCATCAGTGGACGCCCTCAGGCTCTGATCTCACTGCGCTGAAAAGACTCTCACTGCTGTCCACTGAGATCAGGACGGACTCGTCTCCTCCACCTTCAGCCACAGAAACAAACCGAGACGCTTCACTGATCTGATGTGGAGTCAGCTTCGAGATAGACGGACACAACTGGGATAATAAACCTCGCTGTCACTGCTCCTCTCCTCTCTGTGTGACCTAAATACACCATCAGCATCACAGGCAGCCCCACAGCAGCGCTGTCATGTGACCTGTTGTTACTTTAAATCCTCGTCTCTACAGTCAAAGTAAAACCATTACCACCCTGACGCTCCTGCTCTCTGATTGGCTCTCCAGAGTGCTGATGTCGTCCAAGTACCCTGACGGTCTGACAGGACGGATCGAGTTTAACGACGACGGCGACCGACGCTTCGCCACTTACAGCATCCTAAACTACCAACAGAAGCCAGGTCGCCTCGTCCAGGTCGGAGTCTTCAATGGATCACAGGTACAGTACACCTGGTAACACATGGTGGTTACACACCTGGTTACACACCTGGTTACACACCTAGTTACACCTGGTTTTACACCTAGTTACACACCTAGTTACACACCTAGTTACACACCTAGTTACACCTGGTTTTACACCTAGTTACACACCTAGTTACACACCTGGTTACACACCTGGTTACACCTGGCTACACACCTAGTTACACACCTAGTTACACCTGGTTTTACACCTAGTTACACACCGAGTTATACCTGATTACACGCCTAGTTACACACCTGGTTTTACACCTAGTTACACACCTAGTTACACACCTGGTTACACACCTGGTTACACACCTAGTTACACACCTGGTTTTACACCTAGTTACACACCTGGTTACACACCTAGTTACACACCTGGTTACACACCTAGTTACACACCTAGTTACACCTGGTTACACACCTAGTTACACACCTGGTTACACACCTAGTTACACCTGGTTACACACCTGGTTACACACCTGGTTACACACCTAGTTACACACCTAGTTACACACCTGGTTTTACACCTAGTTACACACCTGGTTACACACCTAGTTACACACCTAGTTACACACCTGGTTACACACCTAGTTACACACCTAGTTACACCTGGTTACACACCTAGTTACACACCTAGTTACACACCTGGTTTTACACCTAGTTACACACCTGGTTACACACCTAGTTACACACCTAGTTACACACCTGGTTACACACCTAGTTACACACCTAGTTACACCTGGTTACACACCTAGTTACACACCTAGTTACACACCGAGTTACACGCCTTGTTACACACTTAGTTATACACCTTGTTACAGGTGGTTTCACACCGGGTTACACCTGGTTATACACCTGGTTACAGCTGGTCACACACTTGGTCCCAGTTGGTTGTGTACCTGGTTACACACCTCCTTAAATGTCTGGTTACCTATCTGATTACACACCTGGTATTTCCACCTCTGCTGATGTAAACTATTCTGATTTTAATTTAGTCTAAATTCCACAACAACAACAACTTCCACCACCTCATGAAGAGTCTCTCTGAAGCTGACATGGCTGATTTCAGGATTCTGTGGTGACTCAACAACATTTTGGGTTTAACAGGGTTAACTTAGTTCATGTCAGCACTAAATATCTTCAGCAGTGTGTGTGTGTGTGTGTGTGTGTGTGTGTGTTAATCTCCTGCCTCGTTAACTATTGATGTATAGATGCAGTATTGATGTTGTCATTTACTCAGCTTGTCACAGTGAGACCTGGAACAACATGACAACCTGTGTGTGTGTGTGTGTGTGTGTGTGTGTGTGTGTGTGTGTGTGTGTGTGTGTGTGTGTGTTCAGGTTGTGATGAACCCTCAGAGGAAGATCATCTGGCCTGGAGGAGAGACAGAGAAACCAGTCGGATACCAGATGTCGACTAAATTGAAGGTACGACTGTCCCTGTCCCTGTCCTCGTCCCTGTCAGTGTCCCTGTCCCCGTCCCTGTCAGTGTCTTCAGTTGGGGGAGTGTTTAGACAGACGGATGCTGTATTCATGTCCAGGGGGAGTTCTTGTATCCAGCAGTTTACGGTGGTCATGAGAAGAGTCCATATGAACGCCTCCTCTTGATGTATTCAACCTCGTCAGTGGAAATTTTCCTAAAGCTCAGACTTTACGAGTTGTGACATAATGTTTACAGAAATGGTGGAGGCCATGAAAGTTAATTTTTTGATGGATGGTAGGTAAATATATCGTACTTTTAGTCACACAGCAGCAGCCTCATCTTTGTCGTCTGTCACTGTGTCTTTACATTTCCTGTGTTACGTGACCCTGTTGCTAGCTATTAGATAGTCAGCTGCGATGGCTGCTAGACATCAACAGTAGTGTCAGTCCTGCCATTTTCCCTCAGCAGTTCTCTCATGACTTAACCACTTTAACACCAAGCAGATTGTGTACATATAAAACCGCTGTTAGTGCTGTCGCTGTAAAGACGCATTCAGTCAGTTTTAGCAGCAGCACACGCAACCAACACACCCAGGGTACCTCGGACGTCATGTGGACATGGAAAGTCCATGACCAAACGTGGACATGTGACGACGTCACAGTGAGGATGAGTTGTGACATCAGTGTTGCTGAAGTACTGAAGCTCTACTCCACTACATTTGTCTGACAGCTTTAGTTACTTTACTAAACAGAACATATGAAGAGTTTATATATCTGGAGTTTTGTCATAAAAGAAGCTCCAGTTTGTACATGTGCAGCTGGAGGGATGTCACTTTCAGTTACGTTAGCTTTCAATAGTCTGACGCACTTTAAACAAAAACACAATGAGGTGAAACAGAGTTGGACGCTGCGCTGACCCAGTGAGCTTTAGACCTGCTCCTCAAAGTGCTGTTCGTTTAGAGGAGGTGAAACTAGTGTTGTTAACTTGGCAACTTTCTCACTAGATTTAGAGACTTCAGACCCTCGCAGTGACTTTATTTCTAAAAAGCAACTAGTGATGAATTTAGTGACTTATTCGCAGCATCAGGGTCACAGTCCACGGCTCCTCTGATGACTCTCTGCTCCTCTCTCCTTTGTGAAGCAGCACCGTGCAGACACCAGCTGGGTGTGGGGCAGGAGCAGGACGAGCAGCGGGGAGGACGCCGCTGAGCGTTCTCACTTACTGAGCCTTCATTGTGTGTTACTGATCTTACACTCCCAGTTTGGACAGGCAGACAAGAGAGCAGCACGGTTAGGTCTGTTCTGAATGTCACACAGTAACACAAACTAACCACCTGATCGAGGAGCAGAGGAGCAGAGTCTGTGTTCTGTGGAGATAAATGACTGTTTCTGTCAGAGGAGTCTGGTGACTGAGGACATCATAGCGTAACAGTGTCAGCTTCCTGTTGCAGAGAGCTGTCTGACAGCCAGATGAAGTCATGAAAACATTCTAAATATAACATTCACTTAATCTGGTGTTGATTTTTTTCGGTGGTCCTATTCTTATGTGTCTAAAATACATTTTGCTGCTGCCCTCGTCCACAGGCACCAGACTCCTCCGACAGAAACACTGATTCTACCTCACAGCTCTCGTGTCGTTCAAACGTGTCGCTGAGGATTTTCTGTTTTATTCACTCTTTTATTTCACGAGTGTAATTAAAATATTTCAACCCCCCCCTCCCCCCCCCCCCTTGTGATGTCATCAATGTGCAAATAAGCAGATGACATCATCTGCCAACCTTTAGCGACTTTTGGAGCTAATGCTAGTTAGCTTTAATTGGAAAACAGTAGGCAACACTGGGTCAGATTTTAACGTCAGTCTTTTAGTTTAGTTTCTGTTGGCTTTGCTGACAGACAGACAGCTTGCAGCTGCTTGATGGCTAACATTAGCCTTGGCCACTCTGTGTGTAAACGCTGAGCTTTTACTGCTGGTAACGCCGTCCCAACCCAGGGTGGTTGGACAGTGTTGCTGTAGAAACACTGTGCCCACCCTCTGGGCTCTCTTTAGAGTGCTCTGGTGAGTAAGACGCTTAATTTGAACCTCTTTAGCTCTGTTAGCGCTGTTAGCTCCACCAGCTGTGCTCATGCTGCTAACAGTGCTAACAGAGCTATCAATGAGTTAACAATGCTGAAGGGGTTCTGTGGCTCAAATTAAGCTGCTTACTTACCGGAGCGACCTGTGGGGAGACTGGAGCATTAAAAAACAAACACAGAAATGCCCTGATTTTGGTGGAAAAATGGTGTTAGAGTGTTTTCACACTGTGGTACTTTTACTAAGGGGTGTGTGTGTGTGTGTGTGTGTGTGTGTGTGTGTGTGTGTGTTCAGATTGTGACGATCCATCAGGAGCCGTTTGTTTACGTGAAGCCAACAAAGACTGACGGGACGTGTAAAGAAGAGTACACCGTCAATGGAGTCTTAATCAAGAAGGTGATCTGTACTGGACCCAACGGGACCATACCAGGTACACACACACACACACACACACACACACACACACACACACACACACACACATATTTAACAACACTAACACAGGTTCTTGTACTTCTGTCTTTGTGAGGGCTGAACCTTAATCTCTTACACTAACCCTGACTGTATCCTGAACACTTAAACCAAGTCTAACCCTCTGAAGAAGTGAGGACCAGCCTCAGTGTCCTCACTTTCCAAAAATGTCCTCACTTTGGTGCTCAGATACAATGTTTGGTCCTCACTATGTACCATATACACACACACTTGTGCGTACTGACATTAAACTTTGTTGTTAGTATTTCTCTGTAATTTCACGTATTGATTTCAAAATGAATTCAAATCAGAGTTAAAGTCATTGATCAGGACGGACTGAGACAAACCAGCCGTCATCAGATCAGATTCAGCTGCTGCTGAGCTCTGATTGGTGCGTGGGAGTTGGTGATGTCACCTCTCTCTAATGGACTGGATTTTATTAGAAAAAGATGACGTCATCCATGACATCATGAGGACCTGAGTTCCAGAACGGTCCTCACAGAGACAGAAAAGCACACTGACACGTGCACACCTCCTCTCTACTCACACTGTGTGTGTGTGTGTGTGTGTGTGTGTGCAGGTCAGCCCATCGTCCCTCAGTGTTGCTATGGTTTCTGCATCGACCTGCTCATCAAGCTGGCGATGAGCATGAACTTCACCTACGAGGTTCACCTGGTGGCTGATGGGAAATTTGGCACGCAGGAGCGAGTAAGTATTTGTGTGTGTGTGTGTGTGTGTGTGTGTGTGTGTGATACAGACAAATCATTAACTCAGCAGTAAACCTGTAGTCTGTGCAAAGATCCAGTGTAGTGATGTCATCCCGTTTAGAGAATGATGTCACTTCCTCTGTGTGTGATGTCATCTGAGCTTCTCTGTGGTTTGTTGTGTGTGTGTGTGTGTGTGTGTCAGTGCGTGTGTGTGTCCCTCTGGTTAGCTCATGGCCGTCACTCTGCACTGAGCTCAAATGGCGGTTAGCGCTGACATCAGCACGGTGTGGTCACAGTAGCGTAGCGCCCGCCCTGTGGTTAACACCGTCAGCTCTGTCAGCACTGTTGTTAGCACTGTTTGAGGAGTTAGCATCGTTAGCTGGAGCTCTGTGACCTCCTCCTCTTCTTCTGTGGTGCTTTAACAGCAGCTGTTTATAACGTATTAATATTCAGGAGTCACAGCTAGAAGAAAGATGGCGAGCGATGATGTCACTGTGACTCTGACCTGTTTACTGATTCATCACAGAGGCTTGTTACCATGGAGACCACCGCTCCGTCCCTCACTCTGACCTTGTTGAAGCTGAGAGACATTCAGTCATTACTCTGCTGCTGCTCGCTTAGCTGCTGCCTCCTCCTTCATCTCCTCCTCCTGCTGCTACACCTCCTCTCCTCCATCTCTCCTCTGTCTGTTTCTTCTGCTCGATTAGCTGCTACCTCCTCCATCACCTCCTCTCCTTCATCTTTATTCTCTCACATCTCTCCTCCCAATCCTGTCTCTTCCTCCTCCTCTCCTCCATCTTTACTCTTACACACCCTTTCTTCACCTCTGCTTTCTCTCTCTGCTGCTGCTCTCCTCCTGCTCTCACCTCCTCCTCCTCCTCCTCCTCCTCACAGATGTATTTATAACTCATTAATCTGACAGATGTGTAGATGAAATCAAACCACAGACAGATGAAGTTATTGATCGTTGATCATAACAGTTACAGCGAAGCAGTCGTCTGATCTCAGGCTCCTCCTCCTCCTCCTCTTCCTCTTGCTTTTTCTCCTCCTCCTCCTTCTGCTGACTAATATTTCTGAGTGAATCTTCATCAGTTGAATCTTGTGCTGTGAATAAACCTGCTGCATCACACGTGTCACCTGAGGATCACACACACACACACACACACACACACACACACACAGGGTTATAGGATCATTAGGATTTTAGGTTGACGTATCTGACCTGTGCTCCTCCTGCGTCTCCTGCAGGTCAACAACAGTAACAAGAAGGAGTGGAACGGGATGATGGGGGAGCTGCTGGGAGGTCTGGCCGACATGATCGTCGCTCCCCTCACCATCAACAATGAGCGCGCTCAGTACATCGAGTTCTCCAAACCCTTCAAATACCAGGGACTCACCATCCTCGTCAAGAAGGTCAGCTGACTCTCACACTCAGCTCCTCCGTCCTCCTCTCTCCTCAGGTCACCTGCTCTGACCTCAGTCTGTGCTTAACTCCTTGTTTTTATTCCACCTGGTTGTGTTTCCTCTCACACACAGTGAATCCAAGTGACCCTGAACGCATCACTACAAATCAGGAGTGATTTCTGTTCTGAATCATTTTAACTTTCCAAATCTAAAGCAGGATTGTCGCAGTATTCATGCGTGTCTCCACCTGCCCGCCTGCATCCGTCCAAAAGTTTAAACAACCCGTCACAGAGGACAGGATGTAGCGTGGCGTTCGCCTGCGGCTGAACGTTAGCAGACACCATGTTCACTGCTGTCGGAGTTGGAGACAACACAGAAACAACAGAAGTGGAAAATCCTTCTGATTCACTGAACTCAACCATGTGGCAACATTTTGCTTTGGGCCTCCATCAGATCAGAGATGGGGGGGGGGGGTCTCTTCCTCTGCAGCTTTAGTTGATTGAAGATGAGACACAAACAGTCCCGGCTGGACGCTGACACCGTTAGAGATTTATGTTTGGTTTCATTTTGGTTTCGACATCTGGTCCAAAATTCAGTGTCAGGGTGACATGTTTAACACCAGCTTCAGTTTGACGTGGAGTCCTGACGACGCATGACGTTGATATTTTGTTGGTTTTAAGTCGTGTTAATTCTACAACAGTTAGTTCCGACAGAGCGATCTGATTGGGCAGGAGTCGTTCACTGAGTGCTGATGTCACAGCTCGGGGACTTTTAACTCACTCAGGTGATCTGAGCCGTTAATGATCGTAATTATTAATGAGCCAACATTAAATGAAACATGTGACCACAGGTAACATTTGAGTTCAATAATGAAGTGACTGAAACAAGCCTGAATACTTCACTGTAAATCTCCAGGTGTGATCACATGACATCAGAAGATGACACAATGTGCTGATGACCTCATCAGCGCCACGCGTTATTCCACCAAAGCGACTGTCAGCTGGTGGATGAATAAACAGACGCACAGATGTCCCTCCATGACACACAGCAGCTGCTCTGTGGTGATGTGTCGACTAACACGAGCAATGTGTTTGTGTTGCTTAGCAACAGTCCATTCCTGGTCCAGTTGCCGGTCCACATCTGGGTGGGCGGAGCCGAATAAATAATTAAATAAACAAACAAATCAGAACCTGTTGACACTTTTTACTGTTGATAAATGTGGAAGTGTTGTAAAGAAGCATCATCACACGGGCTGTGAACATGTGCGGCCTCGTGCTGACGACTGAATCACAGCCGCACTTATATGAAGTGCATCAGCGCTCCCTCATGTGTCGTGTTGGTTAAGTCACCAAAAACCAGCGTCTTCCAAACGTCTCGCCAACGTCATCCTGACGCAGAATACTGATGTTTAGCTATAAGTTATGGAGAGCAAAACCCAGTGTCTGCATGATGTCATGATGGCGCCTGGCTCAGAGGCAGAGCAGGTCGTCCACCAATTAGAAGATCAGCGATTCGATCCCCGGCTCCTCCAGTCAAGAGCAAGATACTGAACCCCAAACTGCTCCTGATGCTTCCATCGGTGTGTGAGTGTGTATGGTAGCCTCCGATCATGTGTGTGTGAACATGTGTGTGTGAATGTGACTAAAGGGCTTTGAGTGATCAGAGGACTAGAAAGGCGCCATACAAGTGCAGGTCCTCACCTGTCTGCACGTTCACACAGTTACAGGTGTAGTTCAGTAAAAAGAAATGACGTATCCTCACCTGACAGTTTGTTTGATGTGCTGCGAGTTACCGCCCCATGAATGACGTCACGTCCTTGATGTACAGTTACGTCCTCAGTGTGAAGTAGACGTAGAGTTACAGAGGTCAGATTTAGGAACAGTAACATGGTGAGGACGATCCTTGAAATGACTCAGAGTCCACACAGTCTCAGACACCTGTCCTCTGGGGACAGTCTGTGTTGTTGTGACCTCAGTCACCACCCCAACCTGCCTCCTCACAACACTGGGACTGCTTCCTTGTTTCCTTCAGTCAGTGCGTTGGTCACAGGCTTTCTAGAAAACCTTTATATGAATTTGGGTGCGTTGCTTTTTGTAGGAAAACATACGAACAGTTTATGAGAACAGCCTCAGAGAGAACAGTCCCTACATGAAACAATCATCTGTGGATGACGCTGAGAAACCAGGTCAGGGTGTCTGACAGAGACACTGATGTTGAGTTTTCCAGTAGTTTCATCATGTTGGAGAGAAGACGCCGATCATTGACTGATGTCCAGCTCCACAGATCAGAGGAAACTGTGTCATTTAGATTTTTGGGTGAACTGTCCCTTTAACACAGCGTAATCCCAGCACAGCAGGAAGAGTGTGACAGCGTCAGCCTCTGTCCCGCTGCTCTGGAGGATATTTTGGGATGTTTTAGGTCAGACTGACCCAGATCACAGCAGCAGGTCGATACTTTCCATTGAGCCTCGGCTCGTCTGATCCAGGGTCAGCTCTGCAGCGGTGCTTATACAGTATGATAAACTGACTCTGTCCTCAGGACCAGCACACAGGACACACACAGTGATTAAACTGTGAGGAGATCGTTCAAAGGTCTGGACAGGAAGTCAACGTGTCGCCTGTGGAAAAGTCACAGACTTATTTATTGGACAGATTTTTGTCACTGGATTTATTCTGCACAAACACAGAGATCAGACTTTATTTATCCTGAGCGAAGGTGCTCATGAGGCTGACGGGGACCTGACACAGAGTAACAGAAGGAGAGAGAGAGCAGATACAACAGAAGCTGAACAGTCCAGATTATTAATAACTGAGCATACACAGAGTCAGAACAATAAACTGAGAGCAGCTGTTTACCCTGTGTTTAAAGGCTCAGTCACAGCTGATGAACCCTGTTATTACTGAACCTAATGATTAACGTGTGTGTGTGTGTGTGTGTGTGTGTGTGTGTGTGTGTGTTTAGGAAATCCCTCGCAGCACTCTGGATTCATTCATGCAGCCGTTCCAGAGCACACTGTGGCTGTTAGTCGGTCTGTCGGTCCACGTGGTGGCAGTGATGCTTTACCTATTAGACCGGTTCAGGTAATCACATGACGTCATGTCAGACGATACAGCAGAGCTCCATATGACATCACACTGCAACACCGTGCAGCACAACACACACAGTCTGTCTGTCTGTCCATGTAGTGACATTGTTACCTGTGGGACCACCTCAGGTGATCAGACTGTTCAACACAATAAAACACTGTGTCATATGACACAATATGAAACATGGTGTGATGCGATATGACACACTAATGTGCAATATGACACAAAACAACACAGCTCATCTTAAAGGTCCAGCGTGGAGGATTGAGGGGGATATACTGTCAGAAATATAATCTGATCTAATGGTTGTGTTCTGGTTCCCTCAGAATGACACGTTTATATCTCCACAGGGAGCAGGTCCTGTCTACAGAGATCACCATGTTGCACCGCCATGTTTCTACAGTAGCCCAGAACAGACAAACCAAACACTGACTCTAGATAGAGACATTCAGGTTTATGCATTGGCCGCTGCAGTCAGCAGCCCAACTGCAATGTGTAGCGGTGGAGTTCCACTGATCTGTAACAAGAAACTGATTCATTCAGTGTTGTCAGTGATTCAGATCAGCTGTTTGTTCTGTGGATAATTCAGCTCCTTCTGCAAAGAATTCTGTCCGGCAGAAGTTTTTAGCAGGTTGCAATCTGCAGTTCACCACTGGACGCCACCAAATCCCCCGAAATCTGACACACTGACCTTTTAACTGACAGAATAACTTTTAAAGATGACCATTTAATGTGTGTAACAGGCCTGTCATGATAACTACAGACATATTGTACAACGCACACATATTAGCTCAGTCATTTCTCTGACCCAGATGTTCCCTTTTAAAGGGATAGTGCATCCAAAAATGTAAATTCAGCCATTATCTACTCACCCATATGCCGAGGGAGGCTCAGGTGAAGTTTTAGAGTCCTCACATCACTTGCAGAGATCCAAGGGGAGAGGAGGTAGCAACACAACTCCACCTAATGGAGGCTGACGGCGCCCCAGATTCAAACGTCCAAAAACACATCATTGAAACCACAAAATATCTCCATACTGCTCGTCCGTAGTGATCCAAGTGTCCTGAAGCCCCGACATAAAAAGTTGTTTGGAAAAGTGCGGGGCTTCAGGACACTTGGATCACTACGGACGAGCAGTATGGAGATATTTTGTGGTTTCAATTATGTGTTTTTGGACGTTTGAATCTGGGGCGCCGTCAGCCTCCATTAGGTGGAGTTGTGTTGCTACCTCCTCTCCCCTTGGATCTCTGCAAGTGATGTGAGGACTCTAAAACTTCACCTGAGCCTCCCTCAGATTCAGATTCAGATTCAGAATACTTTATTAGTCCCAAAACAGCAATTTATTTCTACAGTCAGCTTGCTGCAACAAACAGCCAACATCCACAATCAAGCATCATCACATCAGCAACAACCACAACCAATGACAGCACAGCAGAGTGGGATGCAAAATAATTAACAGTTCACAATAATATGGGCATATGGGTGAGTAGATAATGGCTGAATTTTCATTTTTGGGTGCACTATCCCTTTAAGTTTACATAAGAATGTCACCAACATTTTAATTATAGTCCATGATGTCAGAATAAACTGCAGGTTTTCTGATCATTATAAAGCGTGGCCGCACCAGTCTGAGTCAAGATAAAACCACACTTCAGAGCTCACCTGTAGCCTGCAGCTGCTCTTTTGGAGATGATGAGCGACACTCCTAACAGTCGTTACCTTGCCAATCTGACAACAAGACAAAAAGTCCTTTGTTTGTAGTTCCACCCTCCGTCAGCTTCATCCTCTGCTCCTTAAATCCATCGTTAAACCGCCCGGCTCCCCGGCCGTCCATCTGTCCCCGGGAGACGACTGCAGCACACCGGACAGAGAGTGTCACTAAGCTTGTTTATTAGTCGCAAGAGGCATCACTTAGTTTTGTTTTGTTGGCCATATTTTGTATAAACTCTCAAACTGATTCATTTTGGGCTGCACCTATAAAGGTACGACAGTTTTAGTAGAGGTGCCCCCTGAAAGTGGGAGACCCCTCAGTCAACTGAGATTCTTAAAGTCAAGCAGTCGGGGTTATGTGTTTGTTATCGCTAGTCACTGTGCTGTGCAGTGTACTCCTGGGAAAGTTTTGGCCCCCAGATTTTGCTGCAGAGTGAGCGCTCCTGGCTTTAACTTTGCTGTGTGGTGCAGGCAGCTGCAGACACAGAGGCCGCTGTCTGGAGGAGCTTTACCCAGTCAGGCTCTGAGCTGACGTTATCTTCTGCCTTCTGCTCAGAAGCTCACAGCAACTTAATGCGACACAGTCTGTGGCTGTTGTTTGATGTCTGTCTACAAAAAAATGTTGTCGCATCTCTCTGATCCATCGTTAGCGCCGTTAGCTTGTTTACTATTTTACATGAATGTCACTGTCACACTGAACCCTGTTCAAACTTTAAAACTTTATATGGAGAAAATTCACATTGAACAGCCAAATCTGATTTTACTGACGTAATTCTGAGTCGTACAGCCACGAACTTTATACAAACTTTCTTAGATTAACTAGTGTTACAAAAAATATGTTAAAACATTTCTCATATTCCAGTGTCTGAATATTCTTAGGAATTAGAAGTGAATTCTCTTTGAAAGGGTGTTCTTGTGTTATTGTGCTGTTATATTATCATTTAATCATTTTAAATAATTTTGAGCAGTTTATAGCAATAATGTCTGGGACAATATATCGTCCAATGAAAGCAGTCATCATGACAGGCCTGTGTCTACCTCAGTCACCTCAGAGAGACACCAAACGAGGCTGAACATCTATAACGTGTGTTTTGTTCCTCTGTGTGAGCGTTGGGGGGGGGGGGGCAGGAGCCCAGGGGCCCACTGTCTGATAACCCGGCCCTGACTGTGCTCCTCTGCAGCCCGTTTGGAAGGTTTAAAGTGAACAGTGAAGAAGAAGAAGAAGACGCCCTCACCCTGTCCTCTGCCATGTGGTTCTCATGGGGAGTACTGTTGAACTCTGGGATAGGAGAAGGTCAGTCGTCCCCTCAGCTGTCACTTCCTGTCCCTCAGTGCTCCCCGCTGCACCTCAGTGTCACCTGTCTGTCTGTGTGTGCAGGAGCTCCCAGGAGTTTCTCAGCGAGGATTCTGGGTATGGTGTGGGCAGGTTTCGCTATGATCATCGTAGCATCGTATACTGCTAACCTGGCAGCCTTCCTTGTGTTGGACCGGCCTGAGGAGCGCATCACTGGCATCAATGACCCCAGGGTGAGACTCCGCCCATCACGTCCTCCATAACTCTTACTGTTTCCTGACTTGTTACTGATGACCCCAAAGCTGTTTTATTTTAAGGTTCTAACTTTGAGAAGAGTCTCATCGTCTGCTCCGTCTTTGTGTCCCTGATGTTCCCACATTAGTCCAGTAGGACGTGTTCACACCGCACTTTAAAAAAAAAACAGGTCGGAGGTGAACAAAGCTTTACAAACAGAGCCAGGGCGAGCAGTTTATCAAACAAGCAGCATGTCACCGAGACTGCTCACTGACGCAGGAAGCAGAGTGGGACATCTTCACCTGAACAGTATGTTCGTCCATTCACATCACGTCCACACAGAAGAGGTGTCAGGATGCATTTGTTCCATTTTACTTACCCAGAATGCACTGCAGCAATCACCCAGTAAAACACCTACAGTGTCCCAAAGGAGAGTTAAGACCTTTTTACACAGAGATGGCGCCAAAGAGCCGTTACGACGTCCCTACTTTGTATTTTTACACAGAACCGAAACAACAGCGGCGTCATGTGGCTACAGACGGCATGATGACATCATGGACGCAAAAGATGCATGACAGACATGACGTTAAACACAGCAACTTGTGACATATAACATACGTGTCAGCAGCTCTTTATAAACAATAACAGTGACATCACATGTCAATAACAATCATTTAGCGTCCCTGTTATATGGCGGCTGATCTCGTCCTCTGCTCGGAGGGTAAAGAGCTCCTGGACCTCATTGTTTAAGTTAGCTGCTAACTGCTAACAGCTGCTGTTCTTCCTCTTTTAGTTAGCTGCTAACTGCTAACAACTACTTTTTAAATCTCCTGCCGGTTAGTTGCACACAGAACATGTCGCAAAACGTCAGACCTGTCCTGTCCCCTTTTACAAAGATTTGGCGCTGTTACCACCTCCACTGCAGCCGATCATACATTTTAAACGTACAAACATGAGGTGAGAGTAACGGTGTGAAACTCTTGACTTGACCCGACAGTTTAAAAGGAGCTTATAACTCTGACAGTGAATATTTGATATCAGCTGACCTGCCCCTCTGACTCTGTGTCTTGTGCTGTTGTTTGTAGCTGCGTAACCCATCAGATAAGTTCATCTACGCCACAGTGAAGCAGAGTTCGGTGGATATCTACTTCAGACGGCAGGTGGAGCTGAGCACCATGTACCGGCACATGGAGAAACACAACTATGAGAGCGCTGCTGAGGCCATTCAGGCCGTCAGAGACAAGTAGGCCCTTCATTCAGTCAGTAAGTTGTCCTGCACCGTAGACCGGTGTGGTCCTGACTAATTGCTGATGTTCTCCTCCTGCAGTAAACTTCATGCCTTTATCTGGGACAGCGCTGTGTTGGAGTTCGAGGCGTCACAGAAGTGTGATCTAGTGACGACAGGAGAGCTGTTCTTTCGCTCCGGATTCGGGATTGGAATGAGGAAAGACAGTCCGTGGAAGCAGAACGTTTCTTTGGCCATTCTCAGGTATGAAATACCCCAATGTTGACCTACAGAGACCCGACTGAAACTCTGCTGATACCCCACAGATACCCCTCTTATACCCCTTTAATTCCCTATGGATACCCTAGTGACCCCTCTTTGGCACCCTTCAGATACCCCACTGTTATCGTTCTGATACCCCACAGATACCTTAGTGACGCCCCTTTGATACCCCACTGATATCCTGATGTCTATCTAATATTTTACTGATACCCTTCAGATAGCCCATTGTTTTCTTTCTGATACCCTGCTGGTACCCAGCTTATACCACCCTGATAGCCTTCTGACACACGACTTATACCCTCCTCATCTGAGATCTGACTAACACCCCACTGACAACCTATCGATATGTTGATAACCTGATGATGCCCAACAGTTATACCCCACTAATACCCTTGTGATACTGTGTTGGTGCCGTACTTAAACCAGCCTCATCTGAGACCTGACTGATACCCCACTGATATCTTTTTAGTACCCTAGTAACACCCTTATAATACCCAGTACTTTGGGTTAGGGTTACCCCTCTGATTCTCTACGTGATACCCTACTGATACTTGACTGATACTCAGTTGATACCCCTCTCCTGCCCCTCATGTCCTCATACTTTATTTAACCTTAATTGTCCCTCATCAGCTCTCATGAGAATGGCTTCATGGAGGATCTAGACAAGACATGGGTTCGATACCAGGAGTGTGACTCCAGGAGCAACGCCCCCGCTACCCTAACCTTCGAGAACATGGCAGGTAGGAAACACGCCTTCACACAGGTGGGAGCGTCCTGATGTAGAGCTTTGTCTAAGTTGATCAAAGCTGTAGCTTGTTGCTTTATATGAACGTGTAAAATGCCGATTGTCTTCTTCAGGTGTGTTCATGCTGGTTGCCGGGGGCATCGTCGCCGGGATCTTCCTCATCTTTATCGAGATCGCTTACAAACGTCACAAAGACGCTCGGAGGAAACAGATGCAGCTGGCCTTCGCTGCTGTGAACGTCTGGAGGAAGAACCTGCAGGTACCACACCCTGTTCCACTGTTCTCTAACTGTACTGCAACTGTTCTCTGCTGTACTGCACTCCTCTCCTGTCTCTGCTGTGTTCACTGATTTAACCTGTTCAGCTCTGCTCTCTCTGTACTGCTGCTCTTCACATGATTTTATTGAACTCTATTTTATTTTGCTTCGCAGGAACAAAATGTTTGAATCAATGATATTTTCTAGATTGTGTTTATCGCTGGATGAAGGTCTTTCTGTTTGTGACTGTAATAACAACCTGTTAAATGTCATTAGTTTATATTTCAGGGAGTTTATCACCATGAACCTGTTGTAACTGCTCATATTCAACATGGAGTGGATGAGGCTGAAGGCTAAAGGTCAAAGGTCAAAGGTTGAGGTGAGGGGAACTGAGAGTTGAAGGTCATGTTGTTTGAGTTTAGTTGGATCAGTGAAGGGAGAGGACTGACTTTAGTCTTTGTAGCCACATTTTTGTTGTTGACAAACAGAGACGATGAACTAAAACCAGATGAAGGAACGGTCCAACACGCTGATCTGTTGATCTGTTGACGTTTTGCCTCTATAGTGTGGGTGGAGTTTAGGGAAATGAGAATCGTTGCTCTGATGCTCTGGACTGTTGGCAGCTGTTTGGTGTTTTTGCTTTTGTTTTGATTGATGTTGTGACGATAGATTTGGAGGTGTCTCTGAAGAAGACTTTACATATCTGGATCTGATTCTTTACGTCTTGCCTGTTGGCGACTGACGGCTGAAGCCATTATGTTTTCAGGTTTTCAGGTAACGATGAATTGATTAGAATATGGTGGTCACATGTCACTGTGACCTTGCAGCCATCCAATTTGAATAAATCTTAAGATTGCCTTGAGGGAATTCATTCAAATTTAGCACAAACGTCCCCTCGCATTAAACATTAAACATATCGGATTTTGGTGGTCAAAGGTCACTGTGACATTGCGTGAGTCTCATTCTCGAGAACACACTATCTCAAAATTCTCATGAGGGACTTTCCTCAAATTAGACACAAGCATCCACTTGGACTCAAGAATTAAACGATTTGAATTTGGCGGTCAAGGGTCAAATGTCAAGGTCAGTGTAACCGCACAAAACATGTTTTTGGCCATGCTGCCAAGGGTGAGATGTTTGTGAAGCATCCATGTTTTCACAGACATGAATATAAATTGGAAGTGCAACTTGACTAATCTGCGGAGGCAAACAGCCGCAGGGCGCTGATTCTAGTTCATTTAATTCTGATTTTGGCAGCGTCTGTCCTTGTCCTGTCTTAATAATAATAATAAATCATCTCCTCTGATCCATAAATCACAGAGAAATGTCTCAGAAAAAAAACAAGTCTGAATGTAAACAAGATGAAGAACTTGTCACTTTTAAAGAGGAAGAATAATAACAGGTTTAACTGAGATAAATTCATTTATTAAACACTGAGACGCTGTTATAAAACTAACAGAGATAAAGCTTCAAATGTTTCAATCAGGGATAATAAAATTATCAACAATACTTTAAATCTCTCTGTGGGAGTTCAGATAAATCAGAACAAATCTGAGCTCTCTTTCCTTTTTGGACACAAAATCATTTTCCTACAATAAAAAGAAATAAAAGCTGAATGATGTCAGAGGTCTGACATCTGACAGACCACAGTGTGTCCCGTCTCATGAGACCAGGCTCAGAGTCTGCTCACAGAAATATTCATGATGTTGTTTGTAGCGTCTCTTCAGACGCAGCGGCCGTGTTTTCATCCAGACTGCGGTTCAGAGCCGTCACAGCGAGCCGAGCACTGAAGCATGATGGCAAAACCAACACGAGGCGTTTTTCCAGACTGCTTGTCGAGTTACAGGACGCTCGGTGTCCACAGGGGTTCCTCTTCCTGTCCACAAGCCTCCTGTTCGCTCCGTCAGCTGACTCACTGTCATCACGACAACACATGCTAGAAATGAAGAGCTGCGAGAGGCTTCTGGACGACTTCCTGCTCTGAGGACAAACGCTGGAGTTACTGACGAGGGGCTCTCTTAAATATTCATGTGTTCATTATTTCAGCTGTCAAACTCTTTAAGTGTGGACACATGAACGTCCCTGACTGCAGGTTTGGACTCAGCAGCAGAGAAACATCACAAAGTCATAAAATAAAAGGTTGTTTGTGTCTGTCTTAAATAAACGCAGCTGAAATGAGACGTTTCTAAAAGAACATGAACGCATCAGAGACAAAAACACATGTTTACTGACGGAGCCTTTTTATATCAGCTCATCAAATCATACGTCCGTCTGCCAGAAATCTGACAACAACACAGAGAGACAAGTCTCTGAGGACTAAAAACAGCCACCGATGATTTAAGGCTGAATTTATACAGAAATATAATCAAATTAAAACAGCGTCTAAAAATGTAAAATCTGAACCAGTCTGCACAAATATTCAGGAAAAATAACGCTATGTGGAAATACAAACAATCCAACAAACAACAACATGTTGAGACATGAAAGTGGATAAAAGTTAAGTTAAATTTCAGTGTGTGTGTGTGTGTGTGTGTGTGTGTGTGTGTGTGTGTGTGTATATGAGAATAATAGTGAGTCAGTCACATGAATAAATCAGACGTGCAGAGACTCTCGGCTCGTCAGTGAATCAGAAACTGTCCGACATGTAACATGAGGATAAATAAACACAACATATGTGCCTCATGAATATTGATGTGAAGCTGTGAGTCACACTGATCTCAGGTCTGCTGACTGAAGAGTCGTTTCTATGTTTCAGATCAAACTTTAATGTGTTCCTGTCGGTGGCTGCTCTGAGATCAGTGGCAACACCCAGAGGACGCTGTACACCCTGTGGTACGCGACTCAGCGACACACAGAGCAGGACAGTAGAGACGTGGTCGTTACCTCTGACTCCGCCCCTCGTCCCCTCAGACTCTGTAACGTAACATGTCCTCGTCTGTAACATAAGGCTCTCATATTTTGGGAAGCCATTTTTACTGCTGGTAACAAAGCTAGTTTTAATTTTAAGTGAAGAGAACAAGCAGCATCCAGAGCGCCCCCTGGTGACCTGGAGGTGAAATCAGCCTGTAGCTCCTCCTGCATCCGACGTCTCTGACACGTCTCTGGCACGTCTCTGACACGTCTCTGACACGTCTAAGGGGCCGTACACATGCTGCGTCTTTTGCGCCCTCAAATTCATTGCTTTCAATGAAGATGCGCAGCAGGCGAGCTCAAACGTCAGAGCGATGCTGTGCCGGCGTACATGTATTTTTCAGGGCGTGATGGCTGCACCCTGAGATAAACTAAGTTCAACTTTTGGAACATGGCACACACTGCATGTCATGTGACGAGGACCAACCAATCACAGCCCTCAGATATCTGTCCTGTAAATATCAGTGTGTGATGAATATGGAGGAGGAGTTAATCATGTTAGTGCAGGGCTGTCAGAGCATCACGTCTGTCCCACACACACACAGGAAGTAGATCAGCTCTGACCTCAGGGTTTCAGGTAAACAGGCTATACCTTGCTTGTTATGGTTGCTTAGCAACCTCAGACACAACCTGCCGCCAAGCTCTTGAGATCTGGAACAGAAGAGGCACAAAGGTAGCGCCCTGCACCGACCTCATGTTTCCCAGGTGGTTAAAGACGCAGCGTGTGTACGGCCCCTAACGACGGCACTGGATGCAGGAAGAACCACAGATACTCAGCGTGCTCCGTCAGTCCAGCGTCAGAACTGGTGAACTGTCCCTTTAATACGTTCAGCTTCACCTGCATGATGTCACAACTGAGACACTAACTGTCTCCTGTGGACATCGTCTCATCGTCTCCTAATCTGCACAGAAACACAGACGATAACTTTAATGGCTGGCGGCAGACGACCTCGTGTCTCCTTGAGAAATAAGTGCGTCGTTAAAGAAGCTGCAGAGCTCATAAAGATTAAATCAAACTTTATTGTTCTCTGCAGACAAACACAGAGCGTCACAGCTCAGCACAGGAAATATACACAAACTAAACTCACACAGAGAGTTTGGAGTGGAGCTGCTGCTGCTGTCGTCATAATAAAGACATCAATAATAATTCATTATAAAATAATGAAACAATATTTTAACTGCATTATTCAGCGGCAGCTTCCTGAACCAGAGCAGTGAGACTGACTGAAATATAACGTGACAGAAACTTTAATAAAGTGACCAGAGTGAGCGCTCAGAGACACTCGCACACGTTACAGAAACATGACGCTGAGGAAGAAGAAGAAGAAGGTGAGAGGACAGACGGACCGATGACAGAGCTCTTTGGTTAAAGTGAGTTATAGCAGCTTCCTGTTGAATATTAATGAGGTGACGGCAGAGTGCTGCAGAGCTGATGACATCATACTGCAGATGGACCAATAAAAACACAGACTGACTTTAAATCAGCTGTTAAAGTCTCAGAGAGACGGAGGACGTCCGAATGCTGAGGTCATAATGCAGCACTGACCAGAGCAGAGCAGAGCAGAGCGGGGGGGTCGGTCAGTGTCCCTTAACTGTGAGGGAAAAGTCCTTAAGTGATGTGGAGACACAGAACTTCTTCACTGACCCAACGAGAGGACGTTATAAAACATCTAAGAGAAGAAAATCTTAAACCAGAGAGTCGTTTGTTTAATGACGGCAGGTTCACTCATTTACACACAGATGTGATGCTAAAGTCTGAAGAACTGAACAGCTTCATACAAATAGAACATAACCCTTTGGAGGAGGAGCTGCAGAATCAAAACAAAATTTAAGAGGATTTATGACGAAACTTCTCCTGGTTAGAATTCATTCAGTGTCCAGGAGCTGGATTATACTCAGAGGTCTCTTCCTCTCAGAAACACACACATCAAACACCTTAGCTGCTCTCCCTAAGTATGACACTTAGGGGAGGCTTAACTTCCCCTTATCTAAGGGACTTACTTAAAGGTGTTGAAGGGAATATCCTGAAATGTTACCTTAGTTATGGAAAAACAAGAAGGCATTTACTGCAGTGAGACAGATTTTAGTGTCCATGTGTGCTTGTGATTTTGTGCAACAGTTTAAGGGATTTCTTAAGTATAAACCCAAAATAAGGCAAAAACCTTAAATACTTATGTGAACAGTTTACAAAAACCTGAGGGAAAAGACTTAAGGGTGTTGTGTTTTTTATTTTAAGAAAGCCTTAACTCTTTAAGGGGGATCTTAACCCAGTAAAAACCCTTAATGAAGACGTTTCACATTAAAATAATCAGAAATTATCTGACGCTGCGTCACAGAGGAGCTGACGTGAACACATGAATGTCTCTCTCTAGAGTCAGTGTTTGGTTTGTCCCTTCTGGGCTACTGTAGAAACATGGCGGTGCAGCATGGTGATCTCTGTAGACGAGGACCTGCTCCCTGTGGAGATATAAACGTAACCCAGAACACAACCATTAGATCAGATTATAATCTGAAACACTGGAGCTTTAAATGAGTCCATGAATAAATTAATAAATTAATAAATATTCCATTAAATGAACCAAAAATATTCAAAATGAATGTAGACATTAATCAAGTCATGAAATGTGTTTAATTTGCTTCTTTATGTTTTTAGTTTTGTATATTTTTTATATTTAATTTCACCGTTTTTTATTTTTAGTTATTTTTTATTTAATTGAAATATATTTTTTAATGTATTCATTTTTTTTAATGTATTTTTTGTATATGTATTTTTTCTTTGCATTTCCAACATAATTTATTCAGTTTTTTATTTTCTTTCCTGTTTCATTATGTAAATGAGGAGGCTGTCATTCAAAGTGTGTCTACATTTATTTTTAAGATTATTTTTGGCACATTAAATGGAATATTAATTTAATTATTGAGTCGTTTAATTGATGCTGGCAGCCTCTGTCCTCCACAGGAAGCTGCTGTGTGTATCCAGATGTTGCGCAGTCTCGTCAGCAGCTGCATCCTGTCTGACAGAAACGCATTAATAATCATCTCTCTGCTGGATTAGCACTTCAAACGTTAGCAGCTAAAGGCTAGCAGCTAGCGCAGGGTGATTAGCACTTCAAACAGCTGCGTCGTGAGGCGAGACGTCAGCAGAGCAGCTCTGAGAGGAGCCACAGATACAGCAGGAGGCCTCGGTCCTCCAGGAGGAGGCCTCGGTCCTCCAGGAGCAGGGACAGAGGAGGAGCAGCGTTGTTTATGGATTATGATCCACGACCTGTCAGAACGATACAGAATAATGTTCAGTCACCCAGCGAGTGTGTATCTGTGGATGATGAGCAGATTGTGTTCTGGTGGTCAAAGCTGCGGTCAGACAGGACGGAGGTGAAACCTTCACTTTAATCCAACTCCTCATCAGGACGGAGAGATAAAGAGGAGGCAGAGATGCTGCATGATCTTCATCATTCATTGAAATATGAACACACACACATATCAAACACATGTTGACATCACTCAGTGTGATGTCAGCTTCTTGATGACGTCATTATCTCTGATGTCTGACATACATTTGGAGTTCTCCCTTCACTACACACATACACACACACACACTCACACACACACACACACACACACACACACACACACACACACACACACACACACACACACAGAGTGACAGGTTTTGAAGAAGATTTGGATCATGAATTAAGACATGCAGCTTTTTGCTTTCAGTAAATTGTACAATGAATAAAACAACCTGTGAACGCAGCACAGACTCTGTCTCACAGGACGCTCATGTCTGATGTTGATCCGTCATCGGTCGAGGAAATAATTTGCCACGTCTTTCCAAACGTCTCCAGTCAAACTAAACCTCAATGAAATCCTTTTTGCTCCGGACTTCTGATCTCGGACTCTCCGCCAGATCAGCAAGTTTTCTGTTGCTGCTGTGGAAGGAGCAGCTCTCCTCCTGCAGAGTCTGCCCAGTTAGCATAAGCTAACACAGCAGCAGTGCTAACATCCAACACTGAGGCGTTACAAACTCACACCAACCATTAACAACCATTAGGTAACGTTAGCCATTTGATGCTAACAGTTAGCCCTGTCACTGTGTGTCTGCCTGACAGTATTCTGCAGGGATGCAGTCGATGCATTCTGGGCTTCGCTCCGCCCAGGACGATTGTGATTGGTTTAGAGGAACAAAAACAAGGCAGAGCGTGCTGACACAGTGCTGTGGAGAAAGGTCTGACTGATCAGAAACAAACGTCCATAAATCCACTCAGATAGAATAAAAACAGAACTTCACCTGAGAGTCATCGTGTTTTTAAGTTTCCTTCAGGATCTCAGTGATCCAGTGTCTGAACATGGAGCTGCTAACAGATGATTCATCCAACCTTTAAAGGAGCTATATGTAAGAAATCTAAAGCAAATAGTCGTAAAATCCTTCTAATACGTCACAGAGACTAAGGAATAATGTTCATATAACATACTGATCTCACCGACAACAATAGTACAGCCAGAATATTCACATTTAAAAACATTTTTACAGTCTGCAAATCATGTTTATGTTTTGAATTTGTGTTTTGGCCTGTTGCGCCACCCACCGCTGTCTACCAGTCACACAGTCAGTAGAGTCTCAGCATCAGTTACAGTTACGACTGAGCTACAGCAGCACGGCAAGCAGCATTAGCAGTGTCCCGGTACATAGCATTAGCAGCCGGCTCCTCCTCAGCTGTATCCCGGCAGCAGCGTTAGCAGTGTCCCGGTACATAGCATTAGCAGCCAGCTCCTCCTCAGCTGTATCCCGGCAGCAGCGTTAGCAGCAGAGAAGCTGGACTTGCTCGAACGGTCCTCTGGAAAACCGAAGATAAAGGACGCGGCGACGCAGCCCTGCCACGGCAGCCGCCCGTGGGCAAACAAATCAGGGGAGGGGGGGCGCACACCACTTGCGGCAGTATTTTGAATTTGAGTGCAGTAACCGTTTTGGCCACATTCTTACATACAGCGCCTTTAATGGAGATCACTTTGACTGAATGGAAATATATACAACAAAGAAGTAAAGCCCTGTTACTGCTGTAGCTAGTTAGCTAGACATGCTAACATTAGCAGCTTACGTCAGAGCGTACCAACACACAGTTTAATGCGTTTCTTTATCTTTAGCTACTCGACCACAGAAGCTATAAACTGAGTTCAGCTGTGATTGGACGGTTAATTTAACAGCTGTGAACCACCAGAATACAAAGTGTGCATCATCTGTTAGCTCGTCAGCTACTGTTAGCATATCACAGCTACTGTTAGCATAGCTCACGCCTTGTGTTGATAAGTGCGATGCTATCAGACTTGCTCAGCTGGAGCTTCAGTCTGACACTGGTCTTTAGTGTTATTCTTTTTTATTCTAATATAACTGTGACTTTGAGTTCATGTCATCAATACCTGTAAACTACAGGGTTAAGGTGGTACTTTGGAGGGTTTGGAGTGATGAAGTGGTATTTTTGAGGATTAAAGTGGAGTTGCAAGGATTAAGGCAGTATCTTGGAGGGGTAATGTGATATTTTGCAGAGTGAAGGTGATATCTTGGAAGTTTAAGGTGGTATCTTGGAAGTTTAAGGTGGTATTTGATACTAGCTGCAGATGTGAATAATATTTCAGTGTTCATGGTGTATTTTTTATTTCTCACTAAATGATCAAAGTCTTCCACTGTTGTGTCTCTGACGAACTTTAATCTTTGACAGATGTTAAAATCTGTTTAATCTGAGTTCATGATCAATGTGTTTGATTGATTTTGTTTTTTTTCCATTTCAAACTGAATCCAAATCAGGGCTGGATATTTAGAACAAACTCAGTCAGGTTAAATATGTGTGTTGATATAAAGTATTCTGTATTTGTCTTCAGGTCCCGTGTGTCGACTCAAACCAGCAGTCCGTCAGCGTATGATCATAATAATCAAACGTACAGAAGATATATTTACTAAGAGTTATAATAATTGCACATATCATTAATGAGTTATATCCAATTAACGCCAATTCTCAGAGTGGCAGAGCGCACTCTGGACACTCTGTCTGTGGAGACGGAGCAGCAGAGCGCCGAGCGGAGTGAATGTGTGATTAACTTAACCGTTGGTTCATTCATGTAGAAATATAACGCTGCATTTCTTCCACCAACAGGGCTCTCATTTTAGTGTAGAGCGTCAGACTGAATTTACCAACGCACCATGTCAGGTCACTCACTCTCCGGGACCGCCAGTGTTACTTGAATAAGTAAACACTGAGCAACGGGACCAGACTGGCCGACCCGTATGCTCTCACTCAGTGGATGGATGATGTCACAGGAAGCCAATCTTACAAAGGAGGACCACACTTGTTTGTTTTGCTATGGAAGCTAACGTTAGCTAATGTGCTAAAAAGTTAGCGTTGCAGAGAAATCCAATCTTCCTCTTAATCCCTCCCCAGTTTCTGATGAGGTGGACATGATAACCCTTAATACACATAACCTTATTCATCCCTACAACAGGAACTACTTTCTCCCTAACCTGATATGAAGTGTGCGCTGCACATGTGAGCATTTTTGATGATGGCCTCCGTCCAGTCCTTTGGTCTTATCACATTTAACCATAGTTGTCTTTGTTTTTGTTGACGGGCAGTGGCGGCTGGTTTTGGTCTGAACATGGGATCTGCTGACAGTGAAGAAAATACAGAATAATATCAGCCGTATACTTTATGATAACAACAATAATAATGAACAATAATAATAAAGTATTTCAGATATCCAGCCCTGATGTGACCCTGTTCACTGTGACGGGTCAAAGGTCAAACTGATGATGTCTTTTATGTTTGAGGTGAAACACCATCATCCGCGTGCTGCCCCCCCCAACCCCCTCCCCTCATCCCCCCCCTCTGTTTCCTGTTACACACACACACACACACACACACACACACACACTCCAGGTGAGATGGCATTATAGCAGCAGACTGTTGTTATAATGATCTGATGACACGTCATCACTCATCCGCCATCTTTGCCCCCCAGTCGTCCCCCCCCACTCCCTCTGCTTCCTGTGACATACTTCCTGTTGTGTTTCTGTGTTTGAGCCTCACGTTGTTGTTGATCTGTGTGTGTTTGTGTGTTTGTGGCTGTCGACAGTAAAACAGAGTGATGCTGTTTTACTGAAACATCATCTCATCTGAAACACACACACACACACACACACACACACACACACACACACGCACAGAGTCAACATTGATATAATAATGAAGTCAGTAGCATCAGTGTTACAGTGACACACTGACCACAGCAGGGACTGTTCTTTATCTAAATGAGTTATTAGATTTTAAAACTGACCCTTTGGTGTTTGAAAGGTAAACGTACAAACAGTTTATTTTTGGACAAATATTAAAAGAGACGCAGAACAAAGTGATTTTATGAAATATCTTAAGATCTCACATGGTCACAGTTTGTTTTACCTGACGGAAGCGTTTGTCGCACACGATGTGTTAAAGGACTGTGGGATATTTGAAAATCCAATAATTTGTGTTTTTACAGTTTGACTGATAGATGGGGTCATTTTGGGGATTTTCAATGAAAACGTGCAAGTTTGAAAGAAATGTTTTATTTAAAATTATTTTCTTTTGTTTTTTCAGTGTTTTGTTTTGTTTTTTTAAATGTAAAGTTTTTGGCTGTGCTGATCGTTTATAATTTGGTGATTTGAAGACATTTATTTATTTAACATTTCTGGCTGTGATTAATTTTGCAATTTTGGCAAATATTTAAAAAAATTCCTGCGTGTTTGGATGGCACGTTTTTTTTTGTTTGTTTTTTTAATTTGTTGTTTTGGCTGTAATAAATTATGTAATTTTGGCAAGAAAAAAAAGCTTCCTGTGGAGCGGAGGGCAAGTTTTTATTATTTTAAAAAAAAAAAAATCTTTTTAAAAAATTTTGTTTAAATTTTTTTTTCTTTTATTTACAGTTCCTGGCTGTGATAAATGACATCATTTAGGGGTGGCGTTTCTTTTTTTTGAAAATTTAGATTTTTTTAAAAAAATGTTTCCACATTTTTCAAAAAAAGAGAATTTTTATTATTTTAATACAGTTTCGGTGATTTTGGTGTTTTGAAGCCACGTTTCCTTAAAAAAAAAAAACAAACATCAAAACATTTTTAAATTTCTTTTTAAATGAACAGTTCCTAGCTTTGATAAACATAAATAAAGTTTGGCACTTTTTAAAGAGAACATGTTTGTGACCCGCCCACACGTTCAGACACATGTTCTCTTTAAACATTCTAAAAACAAAATCTTATATTATTTTGTTTTTAGTAGATTATTCATTTTTTCTTTAAACTTCTGTGGAAAAATAAATACAAAATACAACCAAAATAAAAAAACACAATTCTCTCCCCGTGTTTACACCCCCACCCCCCACCCCCAAATAAATAAGGAACAGTCCCTTAACACACTATTACATTAGAAACTTCAGTTATTAGCTGCACTGCACAGTAATATTTTATTATACCACATGATACAACATGATATGACATGATATGACATGACAGTGCACACAGAGGTGTGAGTGTGGCTGTAGCGATGTGTGTGTGCAGCTGTGTGTTAATGTGTGTGTGCACCTATCGTATCATTTATTTTAGGATAGGAAAAGTAGAGCAGAGCCCGAGTCCAAACCCTCTTTTAGGTCCATCACTTCGACCTCCGACCTCAAACGCCGTAGGGCCTCCGGGGACGCCACGGTAAGGAGATGAAGACCTCCTACTCCTCCTCCTCCTGTCCTCCCCCTCCTCCTCCCTCTCATCCTCCTCTTCATCCTCATCTTCCTGAGTTTACTTTCATATTTGTGTCTCTCTCCTCATTTCTTCAGTTTGTCTCCTTTTATTTCAGTTCTCTTCGTCACATTTTGTTTCTTCCATCAAAATGAATTTTTCCATGTCTTTATTCTCGTCATCTCCTCTCCTCACCTGTTTCCTCATCTCCTCTCCTCACTTGTTTCCTTTCCTTCCCAGCTCCATCATCTCCTTGCTGACTCATCAGGCCGCCCGTCTGTCAGTCAGCTCTCTTTATCTTCTTGCCTCCATCAGCTCATCTGTCCCACAGACAGACAGACAGACAGACAGACAGTGAGACAGACAGACAGACAGACAGACAGACAGTGAGACAGACAGACAGTGAGACAGACAGACAGACAGACAGTGAGACAGACAGACAGACAGATGGACAGACAGGGTTCCTGTTGTTGCTGTCAGGGTTTTATTTTTCACTGCGAGTCGTCCTCTTGCAAAGGAGAAGTGAAGAGGGTCAGACTGTGTGGTCTCTACTTTCTGTTTGTGTCCTTCGTCCTGTCTCTGTTTGTGCCCTTCGTCCTGTCTCTGTTTGTGTCCTTCATCCTGTCTCTGTTTGTGTCCTTCGTCCAGTCTCTGTTTGTGTCCTGTTGTTTGTCTCGGTCTTGTCTTTTTCCTCTCGTCCTTCCTCTCCTGTCATCTCTCTGTCCCTTCATCTCACCGTCACTGTCGCTGAAACAAAGCGTCTTTGATTCTTGTCTCGTCCTCGCAGGTCGTCCAGCAGAGACTCGTTCCTGTCCTCTAACTCGTCTCGTTTTCAGCGTCCTGACGGTTTTAGGAGCCGTGTGAATTAAAGCTGTCAGAGCCCATGATGCCTCTGGGCCTAAACGGCGGCTAATAAACGACTCTTGTTTCAGCAGTGGAGTCTCTGCCGGAGTCGAGCTCGTCACTGTCGATGCTTCTGGCTTCACTTTCTTCTTTTCAGCTTCACTTTGAAGAACTTGTGTTTGTTTGTGATTTAGTTTCTTCAAACTCAGAGTTTGTCGTGCACTCTTAGAAAAGCTGTTGGGCCTCAATCAGAGACGCTTTGACTGTGATGACGTCTTTTGTAAGAGTGCAGCTCTGAGATCTGAAATGTGACCAAGCTTGTGTGTTTGTGTTTGAACTCCACAGCTGTCGACTGTTTTGCATCCCCTCTGCCTGCAGACACTCTGTTGGTTTAATGTGAAGGGAGTCTGAATGGAGCAGGGAGTCCAAAGAGTCTTTTCTCAGGCAGCTGGTAGTCAACATGGAGACAGATTTGTGTTGCAGCTCAGTCAGAGTGTTCAGCAGCAGCAGACAGTCTGCTGTGTGACCACTCAGGGCTGGGGGGGGGGGGGGGTCTAACTCATTTCTCTTTGTGCTCATCTTTCTTTATTTTCTATATGAGTGTTTTTCTCTCTCAGTGGATTTGAATGGTGTCCAGACTACATGCTGTACTACACACACACTGCCTCTGTCCTCCTCTGCAAGCACGACCGACCTTTAGACTGAACGCACACTTCCTGTTCAGCCCAGCACAGGAACCAATCAGCTGTCAGCTGACCTCCACTCAATTATTCATGGCAACAGTGAAAAGAGTCCAGAGTGACCGACAACCCAAAAACATCCAGTTTACTGAGACATAAAGAATCACCTTTGCTCCAACAATCAGTCAGCTGATAATAACAATAAACTTTATTTAAACCTTATCTCTCTTTCAAAGTGCTTCACAATAAAAAACAGAATGAAATGAATTCAGACACCGGGCCACAGTCAAACAGCTCGTTCTCACTCCAAACTCGACAAACTCCGCCTCCATGTCAGTGATGTCAGCGCCTGACACAGACCGAGGCATCTGTCACAGCGGTTTGATACGCACCAGTCAACTGCTGTTCTATAAAGAGGGAGAAAGTCTGTGTACTGAGGTGGACGGGTCAAACAAAGCCCAGACTGTCATCTGTTTGTTTCCTGTGTGAGTTTGCACAACACGTTTACTCTCAGGTAAATAAATAAATAAATAAAGACACCTTGAGCCTTGAATTTTAAGACTTGATGTTTGTTTCTAAATCTGACCACCACTGTTTGCATCTAACGAGCAGAAACTGGACATTTCCTGTGAAAAGGGAAGTTTATTTTGAAAAGACAAATTGCACGTGATGAGCGTAACGTCTGAAACTGACACAGGAGGAAATCTAACGTGTTATATGTCGGTCCACCAACAGAGCGGCGGTGTGTGACGAGTTGGGATGAGAACGTGTCGGTAGAAACATGATAAGATAAATTTAAAAATTTTGGGAACGACCCTTTAAACTGGTGAACCTGGGATATCGACCAGTACAGAGTTCTGGTCAGAGAACAAACAGTCATCAGACTCATCAAACTCTGTACTGGCAGAATGAGAAACTTTACAGGCTGCAGCGTAGAAACGAATCAGAAACATACAAATATACACGGCTGAGTTATTATTATTATTATTATTTATATTATAATTGGTTAGTTACCAATAACCAACATTAACTTAACTGGGACAGTGACATCACACAGAAAACACAAACAGTAGATTCACAGTGATAATAATGCAGACAGTCAGCTCAACATGAAGCTGATATTTAAACAGCTTCATAACTGCAACAAACAAACAAACAAACAAACAAACAAACAAACAAACACAAACTACAGAGAAATAATTTAATTTCACCATGTAAACAGCAGCAACGTTAAAGTGACATCATCAGTGACCTCAGCACCCGAGATGATTGCACCGCCGAAAGAGTAGGACACACATAAAAACAAAAGATTTAAGATTTCAAAATAAGAGTCTCTAACTTAAAAGTACGACTCCAGAATAAGAGCCTCTGAACTAAAATGTCTATAACGTGAAGAATTCACAACAAAATGTTTTTTAAAAAAAAACAGTAAAATCACTGAAAAGCAAATGAAAAAAAAATTTTTTCAAAATGATTTAAAAGACGAGACAAGGTTTGTGTCCCTGATCCCAAAGTCTAACAGCTGTGTGGACGATAAGGAGCGACACATCGGAGGGGATGTAAGGCGACACTCAGCCCCTCCAGGACGATGTCATTACAACACTTCCTGTAAATTCAGCCAATCCCCATGAATTCTGTACAACCTCGAAATTTTGTCCAGTCACCTTCAACTTTACAGCAAATTTAACTTTTTAGATCAGGTAAGATCTCTTTACATTGTCAACCAGCTGCTCTCTGTCTCTGTAGCGCCTTTTACACTTCCTGTTCAGGGCAGATATATCGCACCGTTATTCCACCTCGTTGTTCTGTATATATGGTACGACTGAGGAATGCAGGGACAGTCATCTCACCTGTAATCCACCACAGGAGGGTCGTAACAGCGCTGAAATGGTGTCTGTATAAACAGAACAGCCGGCAGGACGGGACAGGCGTAATGTTTTAATGACCTGCTACTTGTGTGACCCACTGCAGGAGATTTAATTAGCTGTTAGCAGTGAGCAGCTAGCTCAAAGAAGAATAACAACAGCTGTTAGCAGTTAGCAGCTAGCTCATCAATGACATGTGATGTCATTGTTATTGTTTATAAAGAGCTGCTGACACGTATGTTATATGTCACACTGGAGGCCAACACTGTTGTGTTACATGTCATGCCTCTTTTGACTCTGTGATGTCATCATGCTGTCTGACATCACACACTGGAGCGAAATGATGCCGCCGTGCTTTGGTTCTGTGTAAAACACAAAGTGGGCATAAAGACAGGACTCTATAGCGCCACCTCTGTGTGGCTGCTGTTCATCATGAGTCTGCAGCTGCACCTGGGACAGGGTCACACACACAGTGACAGGGCTGACTGTTAGCATCACACTGCTAACGTGGATGTTAACCGCTGCTGTGAGGTTTCTGTCCAAGAAGCAAAATATGACGAGTCATGACGAGATGATGTTGTGCTGTGTTAGCTCGTGCTAACATGACAGAGAGAGAGAGCTGCTGACAGAGACGATCCTTCAACACTGCACTGAACGGCATTAACTAGACTCACAAGTCAGTCTTTAGACGCTTTGCTTAACTAAAGACTGATGACTTTCTCCCTGATTTTGTGTTTAGATGGGCAGATACAATTTCAGAGTTTAAAAAAACTCCCTACGTTGCAGAACCAATAGTAAATCTGCAGGGCGGTCCTTCGGTGGCTCGCTGAACTCTTGTGCTCATAAACATAGTCTGACTAGAAACACGTGTAGCGGTACAAAATGGCTCAGCTGTGCTCGCAGAAAACGCCGTCAAAGTTAGTGGATGTTTGTCGCGTTTGCGGCGACACATTCTCGCCAACTAAAAGAAACAAACATAATCTTTTACAAGGCCATGACTCATCCGTCCGGCCGGACTATAGAGGGAATCGCCTTGTTGTTTACAAATACTTCCAGGTAGAAAACCAGCAGAGCTTTTAGCTCTATATATAGCCTATATATCACATTTTTCACATCACTGTATCACCGTTTGGACTAATCCGATGTTTGTAAAGTCTATAAACACAATGATTGAACAAACATTACTATTTCTGTGTGCACGTTTAGCTGGGCTAACCGTTAGCTGTTAGCCCTGTTAGCCGTTAGCAGTGTCTGTAATAGGTAATAACTCATTAAACGGTCCGTGAAAAAAATATCTTTTCCAGCGGATATCTTAGTTACAACATGATTGAGCTAGCAAAGCAGTTTTGTGTTGCTATGTGTGGTATTTATTCAGTTTTGGGAAATCACGATGTCTAGAAAGCATCAGTGGCTGCAGCTGACAGGGACAGCTAACAGCAACAGCAAAGCTAACATCAGGACGTCATCTGTTAAAAGCCTCCCGTTGTCGGATACGACATGAAACTACTCCAGTTAGCTCAATCATGTTGTAACTAAGACATCCACTGGAAAAAATATTTTCTTCATGGATGAGCACACGTTTGATTAAACGGAGTTAAATCTCTCGGCATCCATTTTCAAGCTCTCTGTGTGTTTGTTTCCTTGCGGACGAGAAAAGGGAGAACGCACATTTCCGAGAAGGTGTGTCCTTTTCAAAAATGCAAGAGGCGTTGCTTTGTTGCCGGCCGTTTTCGCCGGTGTGTTAAACACACTTTAGAAAGGAGTGTCCCCAGACTATCAGAAGGCGGAGATCTCTGATTGTCTGGTGGCGAGGCTAGGCATTAACAGCTGATTGGCTGTTGAAACAGGTGACATGCTTTAAAACCAGCCGCCGGCCATTTGACCAGCTGAGTGTCAGGTGACATCATCAGCCGGCTTGAGTCGAGCTCAGACCGGCCAGTTCACACCGCTGACACTTTTCTCTGAGACATTCTCAAACAGTTTCATCTCGTCAACAATCTTTGGTCTGAACTTCAGGCGTCAGTTATACGTCAGAATCTGTTCTAAACACAACAGGAAGTCAGGATCAGTGTTTGTGAACCTGAGTCAGAACCCTGCAGCAGAGTTTAGACAGGAGAGGAGTTTTCACTGATGCCAGAGAGAGCAGAGTTACAGGAGTTTAGAGGAGTCGTTCTAAAACAAAAACAGTTTCCAGATTATTGGTGTCAAGAAAACTTTTAATCTTTGAAATGTTTCTGAGATTGTCATCGATCAGCTGACTCTAACAAACTGAAGCTGCGACTGATTAAATATCAAGTTCCTCCGTACACAAACACAAATGTTTAACCATGCTGGAACTATTTCCTGATGAACAACAGCGTATCCCTCCGCCCAGGGCTAATGTGCAGTGTCTCCTCTGTTGAGGTTCAGTTAGTGAGCTCAGGGTTTGGTCTCTCACAGGACGACTCATCCTGCTGAGATCTGACTCTGCTGTTTACAGGATGTTGTCAGGGATTAGTTTGTTGTTGTTTTCTTATCTGAACAGCTCAACAGCAAACAGGTAAACACAGGTAAACACTAACAACAGCTGAATACAGTCAGGATGAGCTGCAAAAATAAAAAGCTCCCATAAAACCAGCAGCAGCACTGAGCTGTCACATCAGGCTGGATGACTCTGGATGGAAACTGAAGTTAAAGGAACAGTTCAGAGTTTTGGAAGCGAGGCTGTATGATGCACTGACCCACAGTCAGTGTGGAGCGCTGCAACAGGGCGAGAGTTTCATGGTACGGTAACGTCTCAGAAAATATCACGGTATCACAGAGGTGATGTCATCATCAGTCAGAACGATCCTCACAGGACTGAAATTGAAACATTTGTTCATGAAGTTTGGTCAGAAAGTCTTTTAGAAAATAACTCAAAGCAGAGATTCAACGTCCGGTCCAGCAAATGTGCGCTAACACTAAATGAGTCATGCTTGGTCAGGACAGAGCTGGTCCAGCTGCAGGAACTCTTCAACATGGTTTCCATCCAGACACGATTATAAAACCTCTGCAGCTCAGAGACTGTACATTAACATAGTGTTCTCCACATGCTGCTCAATTATTCCCACATCTGTTTCCATGGTAACCAACAGAATATCAATACAAGTTCAACAGAGCTGCAGCAAACAAAGACGCATCACCGACAGAACAGAGACTGAAGACGTCTCACTCACATGAACCAACATGAAACTGCTCCTCCGTCAGTCAGTCCGTCCGTCCTGATGCTGCTCAGACAGACAGACATCTCATGTGGCAGATCACATTTTATTTAACCAGAAAAATCTCTTCTTCCAGCGTGTCCTGGTCACAGCGACGTCACTGGTGCTTCACATGACATTAACGATGAATGTAACATGAGTGTCTCAGGCTCTGTGTCCACATGGCGGCAGGACGCCGCGCTGCGCTTCATCTCAGCACCGCATAACAAGCAATCACAGCATTTTTTTTAATGACGCGCTACTCATGGGTTTCGTTTCTATGACAACAACAATATTGACGTTAGCTAGGTAGCTAACGTGACGCTACATGATCAGAGTGTTAATTGAGGCCAGTAAACATGCTGCGTCTTTAACCGCCTGGGAAACACGGGGACGGGCGCTGGGTGCTGCTCAGTGACAACTTTCAAGAGCACGGCGGCAGGCTGCATCTGAGGTTGCTAAGCAACCATAACCAGCGCCAAGTCATCGCCTATTTACCTGAAATCAGTGCAGAGTGCAGACGTCTTCGTGTATTTTGAGTTACATTCAGTCTCATTTATTCAGACGCTCAGAGGCTCAGAGGTAGAGCGGGTCGTCCACCAATCGAAAGATCAGTGGTTCGATCCCAGGCTCCTCCAGGCTGCATGTCGAAGTGTCCTTGAGCAAGATACTGAACCCCAAATTGCTCCCGATGACTGTTCCATCGGTGTGTGAGTGTGTTAAAACTGAGTAGCAGGTGGCACCTTGTATGGTAGCCTCGGCCACCAGTGTATGAATGTGTGTGTGAATGGGTGAACGTGACTCGTAGTGTAAAAAGCGCTTTGAGTGGTCACTAGATGACTAGAAAGGCGCTATACAAATGCAGGTCCATTTACCATTTACCACAGTGTCACAGTGTGTCAGGGCTCAGAGGGCCGTGGCGTTGGTGAGTTTGTCTTGTACTCATAGTGGGCGTGGTTTGTAGGGGCGTGTCCTGTAGGCTACATCGTAATGTGTCTGAAACGATACGTCTCCGTTAGATGCATACAGTCTTTTTCATAATAAACTTGCGTCAGTAAAACAAGTCTTCTTTACGTTTATTTCCTCGTGCAACAAAAGCACGTAGCAACCACTGATGTCTAACGCCAACTTCAATTCGACGTGAAATACTGACGTGAGATGATGATGTTTTGTCGTTGGTTTTAATTGGTTTTCCATCTGTCTCATACCGACATCATCTTCACATAGAATAACAATATTTAGCTGTTAAGTTACGGAGAGCAAAACAACACAAACAGCAGCACGTCACAATGTTCAGGCTGTTCTCGTGGGTCCATGTCATTGGTTCGACATCCCATTAGTCCGACTGTCCGCGGTGCTGAACGGCTCGCGGCGGGCGTATGGTGCGCCGCGACCGGCTTGAGGCGGAGCAGGCTCACGGCTTATGTGTTTGCCACTTTCTTTTTCATTTTAACCCACACCATGATCTTTTCCTGACCCTAACCAAGTGGTTTTTGTGCCTAAACCTAACCAGACCTTAACCACAGGGCATCGTGATGATTTCGGAACAACAGGACTTCGGAACAATGAGTTTAATATGGTCGGAACAATGGGCAGTTCCCGTTCTCATAAATGCGTCATATGTTTTCCTACGAAAAGCGATGCACACAAATTCGTACGTATCCCACATATTTTGAAAGGCTGTGATCATGTGACCAATGAGCTGACGGCAGTGAACAAGGAAGCAGTCCATTTTACGGGTCGCCCTCACCGTGTGTCTTTTCCTAACCTCAGTAACTTTACGTTAATTACGTAGCTGTACGTTCAGGACGTTATTCGTGGGGCACAAATTCTTAGGATGTCATCCAAACCATTCTACAAGAATATGTCATAACATCTCAGGATGGACGGTAGCTAAAGCCGCAGTAGTGATGTCACCAGTGCCTAGATTTTAAACTAGAAGTGCTCAGAGCAGCCGCACAAAAAAAGGCAGAGCGCTCTGAAAAAGGCCCTGAGCGTGGCGTTCCTTCTGTACACGCCACAGACAAACTCTTCTCAGTGGGAACGACTGAACAAAGACGCTGGCGCTGAGAGAAAAGACGTAATGTGGACACAGACCCTCAGTCACAGAGAGCGTAAACATGTGTGTGAATTTTATTAATATCTTATAATATTTATTTTCTTTCTTTCTTTCATCCACCCTGCTCATTAGTTTCACATGTAAACATCCACACGAATACATCAGTAAATAAATCAATGAATAGATAAAATCATAAATAAAACCACAAATAAATGAATAAATAAATAATATATAAATAAATAAGCATGCCTGTTTCAAGAAAAAAAAATGTGATGAAATAATAAATTAATAAAATAAAACATTTTCAGAGAAACTGTGAAATCAGGTCGAATCAGACGTCGGCCATCTTGGCTCAGAGGTCGGCTTCACTCTGTGTGTGTGTGTGTGTGTGTGTGTTGAATTAATGTGTGTGTTTCCTCTCTTTTCTCTCTTTCTGTGTGTCCCTCTCTCTGCAGCCGTACCCGACTGACATCACCGGACAGCTCAACCTATCAGATCCCTCCGTCAGCACGGTGGTCTGAGAGCGACCCAGAGAGAGCTACACTGCTGCTGCTGAGCCACACACACACACACACACACACAGACACACAGGCCCTCTGGATAAACACACACACGTCATATGATATAAACACATGAAACACACAGATGGACAGACCGAGCGTCCTCTGAGACAGGAAGTAGAATATGATGACATCAGGACCTTTGGAAGCATCATACTGTGCAAACACACACACACACACACACACACACACACCATCTGTCATCTCAACCCTCCACACACACACACACACACACACACACTCGCCTTGCTCTGCTTGTAGCCGTCAGCCTCATCCACCCAGAGGGTCTTTTATTTTGAAAGAACTGTCTCTGATAGGTTTTATTTTGGTTGATGTCTTTGATGTTGTACAGTTTCCTGTTTCCTGTCCGTCACACCGACCCATCTATCCTCCGATTCTCGCCGGAAACTCGAGCTCCAGCCCGCAAACACACCTGCCGATCGATCGGGAACCTATTGATCGATCAGGAACTTGTTGATCGATCGGGGAACCCGTCGGTCGATCGGGGACCAGATCACGGTTCAGAGCGTGGTGGGTGGGCGGAGCCTCTGGGACAGGAAGCGTTTTCTTTAACGCGTCCTGCGTCACTGAGCCAGACGGTGGGGAGCCGTCAGCGCTGAGGCTCATGGGTAATGAAGTCCTGGTTCAGTGAGTCAGGAGGAAACTTTGTTTGAACCAACAGTCAGCATTTATCAGACGTATATAAAGAGTTAATAAACAGATTATTACACAATGATTTCTGCAGATATGACGACTTTTTGTTGTTTATTGTTTTTATTTATGAGGTGTTTATTTATAAACATTCTTCACCCTCATAAACAAAGTGATGAAGATGATGAGGAGCAGCTGTAGAGATATGACTCATCTGATCTGAAGCCTTTATATCTGCTGTGTTATAAACTGTTTATTAACTGTTATACTGCTTATAAATGCTGAACAGAGAGGTTAAAGTTCAGCTCATCAATAATAAACATTATTACAAAGGAAATGATCCCACCTTTAAATATTTAAGAAATTATTTTCATTATTTTCAAACATTTAAAAATCTACATTTATGATTTTATGGTTTAATATTAAGTCCTGAGAGATGTTTCAGATGCACACAGAACACACTTCATCATCTCAATGTGACAAAACTAATAATAATAATAATAATGATAATAATAATAATAATAATTAATAATTAATAATATTTCCTGACTGCAGAGTTGATGTGTTTTCACACTGATGTCAGAAACATGTTGAAATTCTCTGTTTGACATGAAAACAAGTCAGTCAGCTGATCGCTCTCGTCACAGTTTCAGTGTGAAGCAGTTGAAGCTTTTATAAAACACTTTCTACATGAAATAAACACACAGCTGTAAAACAACGTATTGATCACAGATCAGATTTATTTTCATCAGCAGCTGATTCAGATATTTCTGACATGTCTGCGTTTACTTCCTGTTAAACGAACCTTCGACTCATGAACGTGTGTGACAGGTGTTCTGTCGCCCACCTGAACCTCAGCGTTCATGAGAGATGAAGGTGAGACGCTTCAGCTGAAACACGCAGAGCAGGTCATGTGATATCCTGCGAGTTTGTGCTCAACGAATAACGTTACGTCCCAACGTACAGTCACGTAAATAACGTGAAGTTACGATAGGTCAGGGTTAGGAAGGGAAACACAGGACATGTACGAATTTCAGTGCGTTGCTTTTCGTAGGAAAACATACAAAACATTAGTGACTGAAGACAGTCAGAAGAAAACGACTTTGGGCTCTTATTGCTTCCAAAGGTTTTTTGGCCTCGTACAAAGAAACAGTTCAGCACACACTCAGGTTTATTTTAGTTCAGCTATCTGTTTGGAAATTCATGCAAATCACCACATGTTTAATTATATAATCACTTATTTGTAAATTTAAACATTAATTTCAGAAAACTTGTGATACAAAAAAAAAATGTCTTAATGTGAGAAGTCTCAGAGTTCATTATAACTCATCTCACACACACACACACACACACACACACACACACACACACACACACAGACACTCTGTCACAACTCTCAGTTTATGGTTTAAAACTAATGAGCAGTAAACTCTTGGTACTGATCCGTCCCCAGGTGTCAGGTGTGTAATCTGTAACTCAAACACAGTTCTTTAGTTCTTCACATCAGGAGGAAACAGGAGTCTGCAGACCGGAGACCGTTGTTTTAATTTGGTGTATTCAGGTTTTTGTTTGTTTTTTATTCTTATCACAAAAAATGTCCTTTTTTCATTTTTGGTTTAAAACAAAGGAACTGTTTGTGTTTTGTTTCGTTTGTTATTTTAGAAATGAATAAGAGATGATCCAGTGACACCTGACCATGACGGCGTCAGCGGGTTTTGTTTGTCAGATTAATTTTTATTTTAAACTCTTTGGTCTGACGACAGTTACAGAGTGAATATGAATAACTTGCAGGATAATCCAGGAGCAGACACATAATCTGAGGAGCCAGCAACCTCTGAAGAACCTAAATGTGTGAGCACACACGTTTAATTTGAGTTTTACAGTTTGTTAGAATTTGATTTTGGAGACAGAATGTTTCTGTTTTCTAAATAAAAAAGTCCTAAAACGTAAAATAACTATAAACACCATGTTGATGTCAGTAGGTTGTCTCAGAGTAAGAATATATAATAAATGTCAGAAAGAACCAAATCATTCCAAGATGGCGGTGTAACAGGTTTTATTCCTAACGTTCAAAAGAATAAAGTAACAGGTCTTCCTCCTCCGACCTGTCCGTCTCTCAAACACTTATCCACGACCAGGAAATCAGAATTCACAGCTAAACCTGAGACTTTAAACCAGCAGTGAACTGTTGCATAATAAAAGTGTAACGAGGTCACAGCTGTGTGTTTATGGAGAAATTATAATCAGCTCAACATCAGAATCAGACACCTGAAATATCATCACTTTAAAACTTCTTATTTTTATCATACTTTTATTTTTTAGTTCTGAAATGACACATTTATTTTGGTGGGAAGAGGAAACAGTATTTTATCAATTTCAGAAATACATTTGGTTTAATGATTTTTATATATTTTTTCACAGTATATTTATTGTTTTATCACACGGTGGTTGTTTAATGTTTCAGATCCATCGTCACAGAAATATTTCAATTAATTTACAGTTTTGTTTTTGACTGATCGATCAGTATTGATCTGTCCTGTTTACAATGATCAGAATCAAGTGTTAACAAAACCCTCCCTGAACCAGAGGCTCCGCCCACCGTCCCCCTGACAGCCCCAGGGCATGATGGGACATGTAGTCACTGCTCCACCTCCACTGTGTCTCTGCTGATGATGTCAGTCTCTGTCTACCTCCACAGCCCATCTGCCAATAACAGAAACTGATGTCCTGTGAAAACCTCCTAACTCCTCTCAGGCCTGCACACACAGGCCCGCTGGAGTTAGGAGGTTTTCACGCTGCAGAAGCGATGTAGCTGCCGTCTCTTTAAGGTTTTCATATTAATAAGGTTGTTGTGTAAAAACACACACGTATGCGTGCGTGCGTGTGTGTGTGTGTGTGTGTGTGTGTGTGTGTGTGTGTGTGTGTGTAACATATGACGAACCAGAGCTGAGAGCGTCGCTGGGAACAAGAGAACCTCAGACTGAGTCGTCTTCAGGAACACCGACCACATGTTGAAGAACAACAGACTTTTACTGCCAGATATATAAACATATAAACATATATGAGGAGCTGTGAGTGGTGTCTGGTGCAGCAGGCTGAGACATGTTAAAGAGGAAATAGAAATTAAACTGCTGCAGAGGTCAAGAGCATAAACAGAACAATTACAATCAAATATTTAAGATATATTAATAATACTGTAACTAATATGTAGAGTGTAAGTGTGCAGAAATAATTCAGCTTCTCTTTGTATGAAAATGATCCTGCAGAGACCTGAGACGTCACAGTTGTGTTTGTTAAAGCTTGTTCATCGTCATCACTGGATGATTGACAGTTTATGAACAGACTGTAACATTCAAAAATCTGATTGGAAAAAAAGACAAACTGAAGATCAGCGTAGCTAATGCTCATATAGCAGCTAATGCTAACAAGCTAGCCATTTGTGTGACATGAATGTGACTTGAAACCAACTGGCTAACAGTACTCACATAGCAGCTAAAAGCTAACAAGCTAGTTGAAGCTCTAAATGGCAGTTTGATTGCTGAACATGAGCTAATGCTAATGTACCAGCTAAAGCTAGCTGCAGCTGTGTCTTTCCAGAGATAACAGCACTTAAAAACATTAAAAAAAGACCCTCATGTTTCATGCTAATCCTGTGAACCAGATGAGTCTAAGCTAGTGTATAAAACTGTGACCAAAGAACCAGATAAGGCTAACAGGCTGGTGTCTAATAATACAGTTAGTAAGTTTATACAGACACTAGCCTGTTAGCCTTATTTGGTACATTAGCTTTAGCAACAGATGTGTCGGTCTTATGTTTAGCATTACGAAAATTAAAAACCAGCGCTAATGCTAATGCTAATGCTAATGCTAAAGTCATCAGTCAGCAGCCCAAACACTCGCTAAGTTCAAAGAAACAGTTTCTCTTCACAGTTCAGAAATACGTCTGTTTACAAAATAATTTTTGCAGAATTTCTGTTAATAAACTAAAAATGTATCAACGAATTATTTCAGTTTTAATTAAGATGAGGTTTAATTTATAAGGGCTAAAAAAACATGTCTTAATATCTTATCTTTAAGATAATCAATAAGAAAGTTTTAAGGATTATTTTTCAAAGAACATTCAAATTTTACTTTTAATTAAAATACAAGTTTTTCTTCTTTGTCTCCACTAATCAAGTTAAATAAAATAGTTTGTAATATTTAAAGTAGCACTGTTTAACATTAATCACTTCCTGTGGATTTCACATTAAAAGCAGCGTTAGAAAGTGTCATAGAGAAAGGTTTTTTTTCCATAAATGAATGATAGATTCAAACTTTACAGTAATTAGACAGTGAATAAGGGTGATGCCAGCTGAGGACTTTTATTCTGAAATGAAATGATGTTTGAGTTTAATGTGTTGTTTCCTTTGAGATGAGCGTGGCACATTTAATCATCTGTGCAGCTCTCAGATCAGATTATATTTCCTGCTGCAGTCAAACTCCCCAGAGCTCTCTGTGTCTCTGGAGACGTCTCTTCAGTTTATTGGAGCGCTCTCCTCTGCGTGCTCGTCGTCATGTCTCTGCAGGCTGATTCTCAGGAGAGACGCTTTCATTTCAGACTGACTGAGTTTGACCTGAAGTGGCTGTCTGACCTGAGGTAAACTCAGCAGGTCTCCTCAGGTGAAGGTCTGACTGAGCCATCGACATTTACTGGAAAACAAATATTGATCTAAGTTTGAAGGTCTGTGGTTGTAAATGATCACAGCGGGTCCTGGAGACAAACTCTGTTCTCAGTGACGCTCGGCTCGTTTCATGTGTCAGAGAAAGGTGAGCTGCACCTGCCGGCCGTCACTTTAAACCTGGATTCACTCACTCAATAACAGCAGTTATTAAATACAGAATTATATTGCATTATTATTATGGACTGTGTTTATTATAAGACACGTCAGTTTTTGATTTCACAGTCAAACCTGCAGAGTTCAATGACCTGACCTCCACCCAGGAACATGAATCACACAGCTGCTTCCTGTTCACACTGAATACTCACTTCACTGTGTTTGTGATTTACAGCAGAGGCGTATATATATTGTCATGTTCTTATTCATGCTGTCACTGCTTTGGGAACATGTTTCCCTCTTTATTCCGCCCACGTGGAGCCGGTTCTGTTCTCCTCTGGTTCTGAAACTAAACTGGATCAGAACCTGAAGAGCTGCTTCACAGCTGGAGCCAAGCGGCTGTGACTCACCAGAGGATCAACATGATATTATTATGTTGTGATTTATTACCTTTTTTACCTTTTTGTCCACAAAGAACAAATCGATACTTAGCACAGTGTGACGATACGATTCTGCCTCACAGAAATATTGAGATACTTTGCTGAATTGATTTTTCCCTCGAAACAAACCACAGCAGGTTTTCCTCAAACTGCGTGGTGACACGCAGCAAAGGCCACTGTAAGGACTCAGCCTGTAGGGGGCGCACACTCCACCAGGTGAGCCCGAGGTCGCCCAAACAGCTGTTACCACGACAACCAGATGCTTTATTCATTATTTTAGTTTCTAGTGGCGAATATTATCATAAAAACTGTCGTTAGCTAATTATGAACTAACACCACAGCAGGAGACGTCTTTGTTTTACAGTCAGAAAACTGCAGCGTCCATCGTCTTTGGCACATGAATATATTCACGTCACATTTAATGTATTAAATGTTTTCCACGTAGAGTCAACGTGTTGATTTAAGACTGAATTTAATGAATCCAGAGTTTAACAGTAGATTTTATATTAAAACGTTTCAGTCAGCATGTTAAAGTTGATCCGTGTTCGTGCAGCTCACCCTGCGCTTTTACTATGATGTCATAATGTGACATCATGCTGTGATGTCATGAAATTTGTTTTTATTTTTTTTAAATTTTTTTTATTTGATTTGTTTTGGATGTAAAGCACCGATTCAACTTCCTGTTTGAGGAGTTTTTTTCCTGCTGTTGTACAGAAGATGATTATGATGATGATGATGATGATGATGATGATGATGATGATGATGATGATGATGATGGCGTCGTCTCACTGCTGTCTGTATTGGATCTATAACCCTGTGTAAACTGATCGGAGGTCAGTTGTGATATTTTTATTTCCTGTCTGGTAAACACTGAAACTGTAGAAGAAGAAGTTTCCCTCCTCCTCTTCCTCTTCCTCCCTCTGTGCAGCACTTTGTCCATGAATGTGAACAGTCGACCTTTGACCTCCACAAGAGTCGACAAGACATTTTCTGTTTGGTTTCTTCTTTGTGAACTGTCCTCTGAGGACCAACCAGTAACTCTGATCATACTGGTCCCAGTGAGTCCCACAGACGTCCTCTGAAGGAAGTGAGACGCAGCTGAGGAGACTCTGAAAGTTCAAGGAAATAAATGAAATTATCTGTTTCTGATTATTATAAATAATTTATGATTAATAATAAAGTCAGTGTTTAGTGCAGCTGAACTGACGTTTGTGTTAAGCATATATGAAAATCACATATACTGAGAGTCAAGTTTCCAATAATAAATATTTACTTCAGATTAAACTGTTTCCTGTTTGTTCTTTACGCCACCTTTCATATTCATGAGTCCTGTGAAAAACATGTATCTCCATATTTGAGGGTTTTTAATGGTTCATTTGTGGATTTAGAAAAAAAATCCTCCTTAAGGTCAATGAATTATTCACAAAAGGAAAAACATTCTTTAAAAGTTCCTCATCACCACGATAAATATGGAGCACATTGTTCTCATAATAAACAGACTTTTGGAAATATGTGTTTTTCACAGGAGGACCACTGTCCTCTACCTGCTCAGGTACTCTGTCCTCTACCTGCTCAGGTACACTGTCCTCTACCTGCTCAGGTACACTGTCCTCTACCTGCTCAGGTACACTGTCCTCTACCTGCTCAGGTACTCTGTCCTCTACCTGCTCAGGTACTCTGTCCTCTACCTGCTCAGGTACTCTGTCCTCTACCTGCTCAGGTACACTGTCCTCTACCTGCTCAGGTACACTGTACTCTACCTGCTCAGGTACTCTGTCCTCTACCTGCTCAGGTACTCTGTACTCTACCTGCTCAGGTACACTGTCCTCTACCTGCTCAGGTACACTGTCCTCTACCTGCTCAGGTACACTGTCCTCTACCTGCTCAGGTACTCTGTACTCTACTTGCTCAGGTACTCTGTCCTCTACCTGCTCAGGTACTCTGTACTCTACCTGCTCAGGTACTCTGTCCTCTACCTGCTCAGGTACTCTGTACTCTACCTGCTCAGGTACTCTGTCCTCTACCTGCTCAGGTACACTGTCCTCTACCTGCTCAGGTACACTGTCCTCTACCTGCTCAGGTACTCTGTCCTCTACCTGCTCAGGTACACTGTCCTCTACCTGCTCAGGTACTCTGTCCTCTACCTGCTCAGGTACTCTGTCCTCTACCTGCTCAGGTACACTGTCCTCTACGTGCTCAGGTACTCTGTCCTCTACCTGCTCAGGTACTCTGTCCTCTACCTGCTCAGGTACACTGTCCTCTACGTGCTCAGGTACTCTGTCCTCTACCTGCTCAGGTACTCTGTCCTCTACCTGCTCAGGTACACTGTCCTCTACCTGCTCAGGTACTCTGTCCTCTACCTGCTCAGGTACACTGTCCTCTACCTGCTCAGGTACACTGTCCTCTACCTGCTCAGGTACTCTGTCCTCTACCTGCTCAGGTACTCTGTCCTCTACCTGCTCAGGTACACTGTCCTCTACCTGCTCAGGTACACTGTCCTCTACCTGCTCAGGTACACTGTCCTCTACCTGCTCAGGTACTCTGTCCTCTACCTGCTCAGGTACTCTGTCCTCTACCTGCTCAGGTACACTGTCCTCTACCTGCTCAGGTACACTGTACTCTACCTGCTCAGGTACACTGTCCTCTACCTGCTCAGGTACTCTGTCCTCTACCTGCTCAGGTACACTGTCCTCTACCTGCTCAGGTACTCTGTCCTCTACCTGCTCAGGTGACACAAACACACCGGCTTCTGATGAGTCAACATTCTGATCTGTATCTGCTTGCAGAGGAAAATAATTTCAGCATATGAATTTAAAAGTTAAAAACGTGTTCATGTTTCGCATGTTTCAGTCTGACCTGTGTAGATCTCTATCAGTCCATGTGTGTGTGTGTGTGTGTGTGTGTTGTGTGTGTGTGTGTGTGTGTGTGTGTGTGTGTGTGTGTGTGTGTTCAACAGTATCTGTTGTTGACTCTCAGTCTGAAGGTCGCAGCAGCTGTAGCTCCGCCCCCTAACACCTGCCAGAGGACCTGATAGAAGACAGGACGCCTCCACACATTCATCCACCTCCACCGCTGCTCTTCACCACTTCACCTCCTCTACTCCAGTCTCCAGTAAGTGAGCGACTGAACCTGATTGTAATCAAATATGAATCAACTCTGAGGAGGTTTTTGATGAATGATTATTGATTATTGATCATCTTCATGGACGTGACTTCTCCTGATCAGGTGATCTGATGATCTGATTGGCTGAGGCAGGTGGAGCTGCAGGTGTTTCCACCACAGAAGAAGAGAAGGAAAAGGAGGGAAGGAACCAACGAAGAAGAAAGCTGAGAGGTGAGAAACACACACACACACACACACACACACACACACACACACACACACACAGGTCTTTAATGTGCAGTAAAGTGACAGTATTCTCCCAGGATGCACTGCACAGACGAGTCATTACAGAAACACAGTCAGTGTGCGGCGAGGTCTCAAACTGGAGTTTCATGTTTGTGTTAAACGGTCTGAAACATGTTCTCACACATGGCGCCCCATCAATGACATCACATCCTTAACGTGCTGTTACAGGTTTTTAATGTACAATAAAACCTGTTTCTATTTCTCAGATTAGATTATAAATAAAACTTGATTTTGTCTCACTAATAAAGCTCAGGTAGATCAGTCATCAGAGGTCAGAGGTCGATGACACGTGTGAACCAGCAGGTAAAACTCACCTGTTGAATCTTTATTTAAACACACACCTGATCATCAGATGGTCAGAGTGTCTGCAGCTGCATGAGGAGTCTCTGTCTCCTCCTCTCTCCTCCTCCTCCTCTACGCTGGTCGTCACGGTAACTCCGAAGCCCCTCAGCCCGTTGCCAGGGTTACCACACGGTATTTTTAGAGCTGATAATGAAGCGGAGCAGTGAGGAGAGGAGAGAGTACACACCGTGCTTACAACCTCCTGCTGCTGCTCCTACTCCTCCTCTACCCCTACCTCCTCCTCATCCCCATCCTCCTCCTCCTCCTCCTCCTCATATCGAGCTCCAGCAGTACATTCAGTCTGAGATCAGCGTGCAGTGTTTCGCTCCAGTTTCAGGTTGAACGACATGAAACAGGCTCTGAGGAGTGTTTTCCCTGATTGGTGGGTGTGTCAGAGGTGTCAGCCAATCAGCAGCGGCGTGGATATAAATAAATCTTTACTGATTGTTTGTATATTTTTTGTGTCTTTATGTCACACTTGCTCCGGCGTGTTTCCCATGATGCCGATCAAGCTGCTGTATTAACGTGTGTGTGACGACAGGATGATGTGAAGGAGATCAGCTGGTTTGAACCTGTTTGTTGCGTCGGCTGTCAGAAACAACACACACACATCACGCTGTCAGTCCAACAACACCTTCACCCTGAACTCACGTCTGACTGTAAACTGTGTTCATGAACTTTTTATTTCTGTGTCTTGGTCATATAAACTGCAGCTGTGACGCGACCTCTCTTCACACCTGCTGTGTTTTTTGGATTCAGGTGAAAAAATTCAACTTTAACTGGTTTAAATCTGCTTCATGACCTGTGTGTGTGTGTGTGTGTGTGTGTGTGTGTGTGTGTGTCAGATGTTCATTCAGCCTTTAAATATAAATATGGTGACTCTGTGTCAGTGGGGACATCTGCAGGTCGTCACATCAAACACATTCATGTCATTTATTGAAATCACATTTTCGTTGGTTTAATATTTAACTTTGAGAGTTTATCCTCGACCTTTCAGTCCATTCACTCGTCACTCTGTTTTCTGCTCCTTTAAATCAGTCCCTGCAGGATGATCAGCTGATCCCTGTGCGCTCTGTGCGACATCACAGTTTTTTCCAATCACAGCGACCTTTGCAAAGATTTGGCCCTAATCGTAGCTTCCTGTGAGTTTACCTGTCGCTGGATTAAATATGCAGCTCAGCGGTGATGTCACCGTATCAGACTGCAGTTTTATTCTCACTGGAACTGGAAGTTACATTTTTAATGAATTATATAAAAAAGCCGCCCAATCAGACACTTGAACGAGCTCAGAAACAGCTGTGAACTCCTGGAGGGACTGATTAAATGTGACGACCCCTCAGACGGGTGCTGTGGCCCCTCACAGGGTCCAGACCCTCAGGTTGGGAACTACTGGTTTTAGCATCAGTTTCTGTGTTTCATTTTCAGAGACAGCTGAGGTTCATCTGGACAGCAAACACCTCCAGGACTTCCAGGACCTCCAGGATCTATCACAATCTGTCCTGAGCATGTCGTCGTCTCAGAGCACATCTGGACCCAAACATCTGTGTCTGTGGCTCCACCATTTCTCCTCACCCTCCCCTCCCCCTCCTCCTCCTCCTCTTCCTCTCCCTGTCAGCTGTGGCGTCCCCTCCTCTCGCCCGGCATCTCGGCGTCTCCCCCTGCTGGTCGTCCCGCTGCTCTGCAGTGTGCTGCTGATGCTGCTGCTGCTGCTGTGGAACTACCACTGCCTGTTCATCTCCAACATCTGCTCCCCACCGGAGGAGGTGCAGCAGGAGGAGGGGAAGGAGGGAGGGACCATCGTGACCACGTGGCAGTGATGGTGGCGCCGCTCACACCTCCTGGAACCAGTCTGAACCGACTCAGTCCTGAAGAAACCAGATAGAGAAGATAAAGTTTGTCAGAGTTTAGATTTTACAACTACAAAACTACAGAAACTCAAAACTACAAAACTACAAAACTACAAACTTACAGAAACTCAAAACTACAAAAACTACAAAACTACAAAAACTACAAAACTACAGAAACTCAAAACTACAAAACTACAAACTTACAGAAACTCAAAACTACAAAACTACAAAAACTCAAAACTACAAAAACTACAAAACTACAAAAACTACAAAACCACATAAAGTCTTACAGAGATGATTTAACGGGAGAAGACGAGGACTGTCCACATTAAAATATGATCTGGATGTTTCTCCTCCGCAGTCGTTGTTGTTGAGCAGCAGGTGGAGACATCCTGACTCTTTGTCCACAAACACTGGCTCCTACATTTCCCATGATGCACCTGGATATAGTTTTTTTTTGTACATTTCTGAAAAGTTTTAATGGGTTGAAACCAAGGAATCTGTCAAATAAAAATAAGAATATAAAAAGATAAAAATAGGCAAAATGTTCCTTGGTTTCAACGCAGACTGATGACATCACTGTGACATCATCAGGGTTATTTTTCCTCCAGTGTAAAAAAAAAAAAAGTGTTTACAAAATAAAAGCTCCTCGATCACTTTGCCTGTCTGGTTTTATATTTTCAGAATAAAAGTTTAATTCAGGTTTTTATGAATGTGTCATTAAATTATGAAAATTTACAGAATCAAACCTGTGAAAAAAAACCTGTGGGCACTTTTTACCTGCCATAGCACCACTCTCTCAGTTACCCAGTAAATTTATACTGACCCCGCCTCTCTACCACATCTACCTGCCTGCCTATCACCTGTCCATACACCTCCTGGTCCTGCTGGTCCACCACACCCTCCTCATCAAGCTACGATTGAATTGACGTGTTTAATCTATGCTGCAGCCTGACGCACACCTCCCCAGAGATGTAACTGCACAGTGTCACAGTGATGCAGACCTCCTGTCTGTCTCTGTGAGCTGAAACCATTTCCCTCAGTGGAAACAAAGCTTTGATTTACTTTAATTTCACAGATAAGAAACAATCATGAAGACAATAAAGCCTCCACACACTGTGTGTGATTTATCCTGGCTGAAATATGAGCAGAGCAAATCTCTGCTAGCTGCTAGGCTCATTTATACAATGTAAAATGCCATAGGCTTGTGCTAATAACGCTAGCATGTTGTATTTGTGGGGAAAACGTGTTTAGTATCAGACAGATGTTTTGTCGGTGAACCTTGTGAGCTGCGATGGAGCTGGACTGTGTGATGTCACCTTGACGCCTCTCACCTGTGGATCATCACTTCCTGTCAGTATCAGTACTTCAGCTTCAGACTCTCGTTGGCAGTTTTGTCTATGTCATTCAACATGAGAGTTTCCTGTGTGTGTTCCTGAACTGTTTCCTTGTCTCTGACTGTCCTGCTTCACCTGATCCCCGTTAAACCACTCAGCCTTCTGTCCCGACCATCAGCTCTGCTTCTGTGTCCCTGGTGTCTGTCTGTCCACCTGTGTCCTGTAGCTGTGCTGGGAGACTGACGCTCTGCTCTCCATTGTGAGTTTACCTGTTGTGCTGCCTGTGACTTCCTGTGCTGTGGATGACCTCATCACATGGCTGCACGTCCTGCTGCTGTGTGTGCTCACGGTCACAGCAGACACCAGAGCCTGTCTGTCTCTCTGTGCAGCTCCTGGATTAAACCTCAGGCCTGAGAGTTCATCTTGTTGCTGTTGTTGTTTCACTTGTGTCTTTGCTCTGTGTGCTGTGAGTGGTTTTATTAGACTAATACAAGCTGTCCTGTCTGTGATGCTGCTGTTAGCTTCACTCATTATCATCATATTCTTCATGGACACATTTTAAAAGAGATGAAATATCGTTGTTTTGAGATCAGATTTGTTTGGAGGTTTTTTCCAACAGAAGCACTGCTCGCACACGATGTGTTCAAGGACCGACAGAAAATCAATCCAATGATAATTTCCGTTTTTACAGTTTGTGTGTGTGTGTGTGTGTGTGTGTGTGTGTGTGTGTGTGTGTGTGTGTCTGACAGCAGACATGCAGTCCCATCCAGCAGTGAGAGTCCACTAAATAACTCCAGTGTGACACCAGACGCCACAAACCCGCCATTACGGCTCTATTTCTGTGTGACAGCGTCACTGAGCCGCCGCCACTTATTTTCAGACGTTCACTGTGAAGTGGTGAAACTATAAAAGTGACAAAGCAGCAGATTTACAGGGAAACAAACTGAAATCAGTGGCGGCTTAAAGATTAAAGAGCAGGAGAGGAAGAGGAGGAGGAGGAGGAGGAAGATGGTTTCACTGTTTTAGTCTTCATCACACAAACCTGAAACACTGGGGTCACGCAGGCACAACAGCAGGGGCCTTAAGGTCAATGGTTCCTCCATGGCCCCGCCCACCAACACTGGCAGCACCGTGAGGTCACATCAACAGTGAGCAGCTTCCTGTCTATCAGCTGGGTGAGAGCCAATCAGAGGAGGCCAGACCAGGAGCATCTACGAGACAGGAAGTCAGACACATCTGGAGTCAACGACAAACAATAATTCTTCTCTGGCAAGAAATGAAACCCTTTCAAGGACCTCTCAGGCCCTGGAACCACAAGGAAGCCTTCTAAAGACCACTGGGACCTCTTCAAGGATCCTCAAGGTCTTCACAATTCTCCTGTGGAACTCTGGAACTCAAGGACAAATAAAAATATCACTGACGCTCATTCAAGCATCAAAACTGAACACTGAATAAACTCCTGCAGACCCCAGGGAAGCTCCTTAACGATATTCCAGGATGCCTCAATGACGCCTGATTCCCCATTACAGAACCTTGAAGAATTTCCTGGAGAACCCTGGAATCTGTCTGGAGTCCAGGACCCCCTCACAGACCCTGGATCTCCCTCCTTCCTGTTAGACCCTCCTGGAGAACCCTGGGAACCTTTCCAGACCTTAAAAACCTGATGATGACTTAAACAGCTGTCAGGTCTCGCGGGGGGAGGGGAGCACAGCTGCTGCGCGTGCTGAAGGGAGCACATCAAACAGACAGCCGCGCGCTACCGTCATGTGAGACACAACCAGACCGGAAATAAGCCCCGTGCCTTCAGAATAAAAGCTGGAACGTGGCACTTTTTCCTCCCTTTCATCCAGTGTATTTTTTCATCAAATGTGAGTCTTGAATGCTGAAACCAGCAGAGTTCAGGAGATCAAAACAATAAAAGATCATTTGTAGAAAACAGTTTTTCTCCATCTGATTGTTTCCAGGATGTGTTGCTGCTGACCAGAGTCCACATTTAGTGAAAATGACTCAAGGACAGAATTAATTTACAGACCTCTGGATCAACGTCTCACTTTAACTTCACACTTCAGCTCTTCACTGACAACAGACACGCCCCTCCTGACGTCACTGTAAGGGACTGTCCGTTACTTATGAGGGAGTGGTGCAAAAAAAGGGACACATTTACATCGTGGTATTTTGTATTTATTTTGACACCGATTTTTAAAGAAAACACGCTGCAAGTTTTCAACGGTTTGGCTTCTTCTCAGAGGAAAACATGTCGCTGGTAAAAATTAGCACCAAAAATGTTACGTTTTCTTTAAAAATCAGTGGTAAAGTAAATATAGATGCAACCATTTAAGTTTGTACGACCCTAAAGTGAAGGTAAAAAAATGTAAGTCCACTTATGATCGTAGGAAAACACGTCCTCCAAAGCTCCCGTGGGTTTTGAGCACAGACTGTGAAAATAATGGACGTAGCTTCCGTGACGTCACCCGTTGGTTTGTGGACTCCTGTTCTGAAGCCTTGAGTTCAGCATTTCGGCTGTCGCCATCTTGGTTCTTTGGAGCCAGAAGTGACCATATATGGGCGAGAGGGTGGAGCTGTGGAGGAGCGAGGGAGAGACAGCCTGTCACTCAAAGAAGCCCCGCCCCCTTAACGATGTGTAACTTTTAGCCTTAATTAAGTGTAAACAGGTGAGTTCTATAAAAGTTGATCTCCAGAGACCGAACACGCTTTGAACATGTTTATTTCCACATGTGAACACGGAGCTCTGGATTTTGTTATGTTATTTCCTGTTTTATTTTATTTATTTTGTGTCATTGCATTTCCTGTGTTTTCACACCTTTCACCAACCACACCTGCTGCCACTGACTCACCTGTCCCCGTGTGTATATAGTGTGTATATAAACCCTCCAGGTGCCACATAGTCTTTGTTCCGTCCTGTTGTCGCTCTCTGGATATTTAAAACTGCTCTGGATGTAAGGATGTCGCCTACTTCCTGTCGGTTGAGTTTGTTTTTTGAACTCCTTGTTAGCAGTTTATTTTTTGGTCAGACGTGTAGACTGAGCTTTTTCTTTTAACCCTCCTCAGCCTCCTGTGTGTCTTCACCACAGCTGTTTCGCTCCCCTGAGCCAAAATAAAAAACCAAAGTCTCTCCTCAGTTCTTAAAGATGTATTTGTCATGCCTCCTCCTTCTTGCACCCCCCGTACATAATGAACAGTCCCTACATTCCCAGTTACAGTAACCTTCCCAACTTTAATGAGGAACAACATGTGTGTTGTTTTAAATGTCCTCCTCTCCTTTTAGACTGATGTCCTCCCCAAAACACGTTTGTCAGGCTTTTATTTTGAAGGCTGTGACCGGATGTTGTGAGTTTTATTGCGGCAGACTTGACGGTAGAGTCTCGTGCCTGTGTGCGGCGGAGCAGCGCGAGCGGCTCAGCTGTTCAAACCTCGGTGAGTTCACACCGAGACACACTGACACGGTTTACTTTGTTTATAACGGAAGTCAGAGAGGAGTTTATTGTCCCGTGTTTGTCCCGGTAACGTTAGTTATCCCGGTTTATTGTCCCGGAGTTTCTCCCGGTTTGTCCCGGTGTTCCTCCGACTTTCTCCCGGTGTTTGCTCCGGAGTTTGTCCCGCAGAGGAATGTGAGTGTCGGGTTGTAACGTCGCTGACAGTCGGTCAGATTCACGGTTCCTGTTCTGGGTCCATCTGTGCCGTTAAACCGGAGAAAGAACCGGACCGACCCGGCATCACCCGTCCGGTCCCGGTGTCGGTGTTTGGAGCCAAACGGAACCCCCATCCCGGGTTTAAAATGCCGGGTCTGAGCGGACTGGTCCTCCTGAGTCTGTGTCTGAACCTCCACACATGCCGGGGCTTCCCCAACAAGCTGCCCGAGCTGAGCGCCTCGCAGCCCGGACACTTCTCCTTCGCCGACCCGCTGCTGGACTACGACCGGCTGGATGAGGAGCTGGGCGGCGGCGGGGGGCGGAACGGGACCGGCGGCGGGACGGAGGAGGGCTGCGGGCCGTGTGAGCCGGACCTGTGCCCGGAGACCCGGAGCTGCCGGGCCGGCCTGGTGCTGGACTCCTGCGGCTGCTGTAAGGAGTGCGGGAACCTGGAGGGTCAGGCCTGCGACCCGGGGGACCGCAGCGTCTACTACGGGCTCTGCGGGACCGGGATGCGGTGTCGGGCGGACCCTCGGCACGCAGGAGGAGTAGAGGAGGATGAAGAGGAGGAGGAGGAGGAGGAGGTGTGTGTGTGTGAGGAGCAGGAGGCGGTGTGTGGCTCTGATGGAGTCACATACATGAACATGTGTCAGTTCAGAGAGGCCGCGTTCTCCAGACCTGAGCTGCAGACCAGAGGGAGGGGGCCCTGCAAGACCGGTACCACACACACACACACACACACACACACACACACACACACACACACCTGTCTGTCTATATACCTGTCTGTCTATATACCTGTCTGTCTGCACTTCTCATGTCAGAGTCACACAGTTGTTTACAGGTCACAGACACAGACCACGTCAGATTTCAAAATAATGCTTCATCTTGATGGATGGAGGGTTTGGAAGAATGAAGGGATGAGGACTGAGAGATGGAGGGATGATAGGATGTACAGTGAAGGGAGGAAGGTTGAGGGATGAATGAATGAAGGCTGAAAATTCACTGCACTTAAAAATAAAGTCTTTTATATATAAACTTGAGACACACACACACACACACACACACACACTGAGTCATTCAGAACGGACCCATGGCCCACTTTGGGACAGAGACCCACCAGTTGGGAACCACTGCTCTGATGACACTCAGCTCATCTCCTGTTTCCAGGGTGACTGAAACATTCGCTTGTGCTTCAGCTCATAAAGTTCTCGTCGTCCGCACTGAGCATGTGCAGCTCCTGACCCCGTGGCTGCTTTCATTATCAGCTCCAGAAGAAATCATGTGTTTCATTATTTTCACCAAATCAGGCAAAAGAATTTCTGGATTTATGAGCCTGACGTGACGTGTTATCGCCCCGGGCGATCACTGCCTACTGTTGAACATAAAGTTACAGAGCTAAAGTTTATGAAAAGAAACAACAGACCTTTAAATGACTCAGAGTTCAGCTGGTTTCATGCGGGACACAGACGCTGCTCTCCTGCGTGACGTCCTGTGTTTGTTTGATCAACCCAACCTCCCTGCTCAGCGCTGACTTTCACTCTTTTTACACTTCCTTCTTTACTCTCGTCAGTATGTTTGTCACGTGATCGCATTCTTGTGCGTTACTTTTCGCAGGTACACGTACGAGCAGTGTACGAGAAACGCCTGTTGTGGTTTTGTCTTTTTGGATAATTGTAAATGTTGATCACGTGAACAGCTGTCAGACAGATGTGGAGCAGTAAAAGACAAATATTAAGTTACAGAAAATACAAATACTCAAGTGAAATACAAGTACCTTAAAATAGTACTTAGTTACTTTTCACCTCAGTCTGTGTGTCTGCGTCTGTGTTTCCTGTCTGTGCGTTTACATGCTGTGATAAACTTGAACAATGATGGTGGAGATAAATCAGGCTGCAGTGTCGACACACTGCTTTAGCATCAGTGATGTAATCCATCAGATTAATCAATAACTGTTAAAGGTATGTGCTGATCAATAACTCCTCTCAGTCTCTGTGTGTTTTAAACTGCTGTATTCTGACGTTCAGTAGAAACTAAACAGGAGCAGATGTCAGATCTACAGTCAACAATCAGTTTCATGTGTTTCCCTCCAGCTGAGAAAAATATTCACTTAATTCATTCACATTCACCCTGCTGAGGCCGCCGCCGCCGCTGCTGCTGCTGCTGCTGCAGATTCAGAACGGGCCTGCTCATCAGGACAGTCTGACCAGGGTACTAATTACTCAGATATCATACGAGGTGTTGTGTGAGGATACGATGCTCAGCTAAAGTCCACTGAAAACAGACATCGTGTATCAGAACACAAGGTGCTGACACACCAAACCGACATCAAAGAACTAGCGGTGATGAAAGCCAACTGTTGCGTCGTCTACGTCACCTCACGTCGCCCTGTGTCAGTTGCATTTGAACACACTACACGGACTACATCCGACGGCCAAGTAGCACGTACGTTCTGCGCCTGCGTGAGAGAGAGCGGAGTGAGAGAGTGGTACATCCTGTCAGCCGAGGGGTTTCCTATCTGTGCAGCCGAGCACCGCAGCACCTCCACGGACTATTACATCCAGACGGTCCCGGTGTTTCCTCCGCAGGCTCCACTTCACTCAGCTGCCCGATAAACCCGCTGCTTCTTCCCACTTTAACCTGAATAACAAACCAGGGCTCGGTGCTCCGGTTGGATCCACACGGAGAGCCGGGGCTAGCTCAGAGACTAGCGGAGGCTAACTGGCTGTGCTTCCCTCCGGTCATGCTGCGGCTAACGCTCCGCTAGCCGCTCCCAGCTAGCTCCGGTTTGTTATTCAGGTTAAAGTGTGAAGAAGCAGCGGGTCTGTGGGGCAGCTGAGTGAAGTGGAGCCTGAGGAGGAAGCACCGGTTAGCCCCGGTTTCACTACAGGCAGATTCACTCACTACAGGGGCGAGGAAATAAAACCTGAACAGCCAATCAGAGTGATCTCTCTCACCGACAAGCTCCGCCGCCGATTCAACATGCTCAATCGGCCGAAAAGCCGCCGACGCCAAAGTGCCGACGGTGCGGGACACACCGCAAAAACTAGGCCGACAGACGCTCACCGACAACCCGACTTTGGTCAACGGCCGACCGTCAGCTTGCTGTGTCAGGAACTTTAGTTTCTTCTTCTTCTTCTTCTTCTTCTTCTTCTTCTTCTTCTTCTTCTTCTTCTCGTGAACACATCACTCCAGTTTCAGTCTCTTAACATGGCTCCCAGTGTGTTACAGGACAGATCTTACTCAAGGCCCTTCGTGGTCTCTCTACCAGCTGTGTCTCTGACCTCTTCGTACTGCACACGCCAGGTGAACTCTGAGGGCTCTGGAACAATCAGGTCGGCCGAGTCAGTGATCTCTGATTTTAAGTCCCTTCTTCAAACAGACTTTTATCAGAGAGTCTTTAACGATTTTACTTTAAACTGTTTTTATTTCCTCAGTTTTTATAAACCAAAGTGTTTTTATCAGTTTGCTGGAAGTTGTAGGTTTCGTGTCTTTTCTGTTTTAGTTATTGACATGTAAAGAACTTTGTGACTCTGTTTGGAAAAGCACTTCATAAATAATAATAGAGATGATTATTCTCTCCCATTAATCATCTGACCCCTCAGATTTACCCAGTGACCCTTTGGAGGGGCCCGACCCTGAGGTTGGGAACCACTGGACTGAACTACTGACCTGTTGCTGATCAATAACTGATAATCTAATGATATCGTATCATATAAGACTCACAGGGACATTTTTCTGTGCAACAAATACTTTAACTGTAAAGACACTGTGCTGTGATGCTGCAGCACTTTGACTGGTCACACAGTATTTCATTAGTGTTGCACTGGTACATTTACTGAAGTAGAGTTAAATCAGGCTGCGTGGGGCCACAGTGCTCATACATGTAGTGCCTTAACATCACATGAATCACTTTAAACTGAGTCTCTTTGTTTTCAACTGCTGTTTTTCTGACGTTCAGTAGAAACTAAAGAGGAACAATCAGTTTCATGTGTTTCCCTCCAGCTGAGAGAAACATTCACTTTATTCATTTACATTTCCTCTGCTGCTGCTGCAGAGGAAACCTTTGCTCTGAGCATGTCTCACTTCACTGTAACTGTGTCTAAGCGTCTCTCTCCATCCCGTCCCGTCTCTCTCCGTCCCCTCCTGTCCCGTCCCGTCCGTCAGCAGATCTGCAGAGGGATTTGTTGTAAATTAGAAACATCAGGAAACATCAGAGGGAAGAGTCCTCTCCTTATGATGTCATAAATCATCAAACATTCAGTAAGAAGCAGATGTGAAGCGTCCAAACACAACATGTGGCGACATGTGAACTGATCAATCCACATGTGCTGTTGAAAGGAGCTGACAGGGAGTTTGTGAGTGATGTCATCAGTGATGTCATGAGTTACTTTCTGAGAAGACCACCATGAAAATCTGTCTGTGTGAATCACTGCGTGACAGTGATGAAACTGTGTGCAGCTGACAGACACACGTTTGAAAGTGTCACGTACATATGCACTTCTAAAAAATGAACTGACTGGTTTCCAGTAAGTTGATTTATCGAGCCCAGTCTCACTCCACAGTCGTCGAAATCTGGAGCTTGGGCAGCGACTTGCTGTGTTAGAAACCAATGAAAATGGCGTCCATTAATGTCGGCATGATACACAGCTGGTTGCCGTTTAATGGTGCCCGGTGGTGTCAGAGGGAAACATGGGACATGGACGAAAGTTAAGGCGGCGAAAGTCCAACAGGGGCGGGCTGGAGGTGTGGTGGATGGGTCCAACCAACATCGACTTTCACCTGAGAGAACAGTGTTCACTTCCTGTAAGATTCTTAAGCCAAACCCTGTTCATGTGGTCATGTGCTTCTAACCTGCAGCTGATGACAGTATATATTCATCATGTGTCATCAGGTGTCTGAGGCTGCTGTCAGCCCTAGAGTGGTCTCCTCTGGTCTGAATCAGGGACTCCTGTTGTTCCAAAGTTGTATAATTGCCTAGAGTTGGTTGGTGTTCTCACGGCAGCATTTACAAGAGGACCAGATCAAATGCCTTGTGTGAGAAAGCTGCTCTTGATTGGTCAGAATTTCCATGTGGGAAAAATCCAGGAAGTAAAGCAAACGTTGAAGAAGAGTACACTTGCAAGATAAATGTGACACTTTCTAATGTCACAATGGAGGGACAACTACGCAGGTTGATTTTAGCGCTGCTCATCGTGGACTATATTGCTGTCATTGTTCATTTTAGTCAAAGCATACAGTTTGAAAACGAGGCAAACGCGGCTCCAACTAGAAAACAATGTTTTGATGCATTGGATGTGCTGAATGTGCATATTAAGGCAGTACAGGAGGAGGTGCACATTAATAATCCTCCAGGACTGTAACATGCTCATGTTTAACCCAAACAATGTGTCATGTGACTGCAGTTGCTTCACATCCAGGTCGGAACACCTTCTCACCACAAACCAACCGCACCAGAGTTCCTTTGGAGCCGGACTGAGACCACCTCTTCAAGAAGGTCTCGGTCCGGTTGGTTTGGTGTGTTCACACCTGCACAAACGAACCGCACTGAGGGGGCAAACCAGCTGGAGTTAGACTGAACTGAACCAAACAGGACAGGTGTGAAAGCACCTTTAGAGGAGCCTGGTGTGTAGTTCAGGGGTCCTGGGACAGAGGAGAGTTCTGTGAACTCACAGAGCCCTGACTCTGGATCAGTTCTGCTCATTACTGAATAAACAGAGACGTGATGGAGGATCAGGTCTGACTGTGACCCTCCTGTTCAGCCTCACAGCTCCACCCTCCTCTGTGCTCTGTTCACACCAACACTACAACACTGTTATACTCCACCTCCACCTCCACCCCTCTGCTGCTGTCTGTCTTCCATCTGTCCAACTGTGTTCACACTCACAGAGGTTATTCTAAATTGTGCTGCAGATCTGTGCAGCTTAATAAAAGGAGAAATGTGTGTGACATGCTGCAGCAGACATGTTGAATATTTACACCTGCGCTGGGACAGGCTCCACCCCCTGCGACCCCCAACAGCATCTGTGGTTACAGAAAATAAATGAATGAATCACTTAATTAGAGGAATAATTAAATGAGTAGGTTAGATGACAGGTGTGTGTTTGTGATCGTTATTTATACTCCACTATGAACACTTTATTCTATCATTTTATGTTTTGTAAATATTTCTGAAAATATCACGACTCCACAGATTGTTTCCCTCACAGCCTCACAGTGTGTGTGTGTGTGTGTGTGTGTGTCAGTAATTACTCAGAACATCAGATCTGTGAACAAAAAGCTCTTTCAGCACATTCCTCAGTTTTAATGGAGAGAAGAGAAACACAGTGAGAGCAGCTCCACCTTCGTCCCTGCTCTCTTTTCCTCTTCACTTCCTGTTCACACTGACCCAGAATAAACCTGGTTTCCTGTCGGTCTGAACGGAGGTTTTCTAACTCTGATTCTGACCATCAGTCTCTCAGAAACTATCCCAGTTATTTTCTGTAGTTTTATGGATAAAACTAATAGATAAGAATCATTTTAAGAACGTGCTCGCAGATGTTTTCATCGTGTGTTTCTGCAAACCTCAGATTCGTGACATTTGTACGTCGTTATGTTGAGACACTCGACGTCTCACCAGCACTGTGGTTAACGTCTGGTTGTGGTCAGAAAAACATCATGTTTGTGCCTAAAATACCTGCAGACAGATCCAAGAATGATGTGTACGCACAAGAACCCTGCGCTCGCCTTTTCCCACACATGAACTGGTATTTATACAGACAGACAGTGAACGCCTCACACTGACCTCAGATCAGCTGTCACATGCTTTCAGCTCAGATAGCTGCAGGAGAGGTGATGAAGAGGAGGAGGTTAAATGTCATTGAGGAGCCTGAGAGCAGTGTTTTTAGGTTGTTTAACTGATGATTATGTCTGTACACTGTGGCAGCCTGTCAGTGATCAGCGATGAGCACTGTGAATGAAGATGACCTTTAAAAATGATGAAGACTGAAATTTGACCTCGATGACGCTGAACTGTGATGAGTTAGTGGTGCAGACGCTTCAGATGTGTCGTGTGTGGTGACAGCTGCTCTGGTGAAGAACCTCGCCCATGTGGATCAATCATATTTCTCACTGACAGGTCTGATGCATGCTGCAGGGGCACAAACATCAGGCCCAGGTCAGGGGGCGCACATCAACCAGTCCCCCCCCTCCCCCAAGAAGTTTGGCAGCTAGTTAGCCAATGGAAACGCAGCAGTGTCACACAATGTGCTGTGACAACATTAAGTTAAGAGCCGCAGCTGCTGGAGGATGAATTTAAATTCTTTCTCTTTAGTCTGAAGGGTTTGTTCAAACTGTCCCTGCAGTGAGACTCCTTCTGTCTTCTGCTGTCTTCACACGCTGTTTGACAAACCTGTCTCACTGCTAATGTCTCCTGTACAAACAAAAGCTGGTTGTTCACTTCCTGTCTCCAGGGGACACTAATGACACACGAGAGAGACGTGAAGGAGACGCCACATTCAAGAGACGTCTTCATTTGTTTTTGACGTCCTCTGTCTGTCTGTCTGTCTGTCTGTCTATCTGTCTGTGTGCGTGTCTGTCCCTCAGTCCCCATCATTAAGGTCCCCCCTCACAGCCAGGTGAACGGGACAGGAAGTAGTCTGGTCTTCCTCTGTGAGGTCTTTGCGTTCCCGATGGCGCTGGTGGAGTGGAGGAAGGAGGGCCAAGACGTCGTCCTGCCCGGAGACGACCCCCACATCTCAGTCCAGGTGATGACACACACACACACACACACACACACACATCAGCCAATCAGAGCGTTTAAAAACCACCTGCGGTCTCTTCACCTGTCTGTCTCTCTGTCCACAGTCTCGGGGCGGTCCTTTGAAGTTCGAGCTCTCCAGTTGGCTGCAGATCGAGGGGGCGGGGCTAGAGGACTCAGGAACCTATCGCTGCATCGCTCGTAACAACTTGGGATCAGTGTCGGCCTCGGCTGTACTGGGAGTACTGGGAGCAGGTGAGACAGGCTGGGACCCCGAGACTCTGTCGTCTGGTCTTCATCGTGGAAAATAAAAGTCGTTAATAAATATTTCTTTTTTTTGCAATTATCTTTTTTATTTGGAAAAGTCAACAATTTAGCATACAGATTTTCTACAATTTTTCATACTGTAGCACACTTTTCCAGTTTTCCATTTTGCCGTTCTCTGCATATGTACAAGAAAGAAACTAAAAATCGCAGTCCTCTTATGCAGAAATTCAGTCCATACAGACCTTTCAGTCCTTCACTCCCATGGATGAGAATTCAACGTTAATAAATATTTCATCACATTTTTCATTAAAGACGTCCTGCAGTTAAAATCAAGGTTTGAACTCGTCCACACGCAGCCTGCATTTATTCTATTCATTGTTTATGCTACAAGACGCATCGTGACTGAGATGAGCAGTCAGCCTGGGTTTGTGATGTCACTAACCTGAGGAACCAATCCTGTGAACTTTGCTGACCGAGCTTTTCAAAATGCAGCTGAAGGGAGGGAAATCAGTGGAGAAGCAGGTGTAGCTTTATATATGCAGATGTATATTTTACATACTTTGTATATTTACACATCTTTAATCATAGATTCTAAATATGTCTTCCCAGTTTTTAAACATTTATTATAAAGTTTACATGTTTTTTTGTTTTTTTACATACTTTGAATTTATTTTAAACTCTTTTACATAAATTATCTTTTTTTTATTCTTTTGTAGAAATTATAAAACTTTTTTGATTATTTAGCATTTTCTTTAAATATTTTTGCATTTCTCACATTTTAGATATTTTATATTTAATTTTTTTTTTTACATTTTTTATATATGTATCGTACAGATATATGAATATTTTCCAACTTTTCATACATTTTACAAATCCTTTTGTGTTTCATAACTTGTCTTCCTGTCTGTCTGTTTGTCTTCCTGTCTGTCCCTCCGTCAGAGGAGCTGTCGTCCTACCTGGCCAACAGCGTGTCAGAGATGAAGCAGCTGATGGACGCCACAGACTACGACCAGGACTTTTACTGAGGCACGTGTGATGTCACTTCCTGCCGTCTGACGCCATTTGGCTTCCCTTCAGCAGAGACAGTTAAAACATGATGACATCACACTGAAGGACGACACAGACAAATATTGATCATGTTATTTTATTATTAATATTATCTCAGTGATGTATGCTATCGTTACTCTGACGCCACAGTGGGCGGAGACACGGAGGCTCAGCATGTTGAACGTGTTGATGATGTCACAGGTTCGAGCCTGAGTCTTCTGTTGGCTCGTCACTGTGAAACAAACTTTATCTTATTAATAAAATAATAAACTAAAGTTTGTGTTTCTTCTCTGTGCGGCTGCGTCGCCTCGTCACGTCACATGTTCAGGAAGACATGAAAATACACAGCGTCATGTTGCTGACACGGTGATGTCAGCGCACATTTCAATATATATATTTTACATATTTTTATATATTTAACATATTCTTTGTGTGTATAGATATTTAACACATTTTTTCATATTTTAATTTTTATATATATTTTACATATTAATTTTTTTTTACAATTTTTTTATGTTTTTAAACTTTTTTATATTTTATACATCTTAACATTTTCTATGTTTTCAATCTTAATTTTTGTAATACATTTTTCATATTTTTAATTCTTTATACATCTTTGCATTTTTAACTTTATATGTCTTTCCATGTTTTTTATATATATCTTACATATTTAATTAAAAAAATCATATTTTTTATTTTATAGTTATTTACAGTTTATATATACATATATCTTTTTAAATGTTTTATATTTTACAATTTTTATATTTATTTTACATATTTCTGAATTTTACATATTTTATTATATTCTACATACAGTGGTGGAAAAAAGTTTTCGGACACCCCATGCATTTGTGAAATATTGCATTAAGAATCACTCTTAGGTCTTCAAGTGCAATTTCTTTTAGTACAGTCACAGCCAAAATACTAAATAAATCCTAAAAAAGCCATTAAAAACTTAAAATTGATTGGTTCCATAAAAATACATAAGAAATTTTGAGTATTGGGTCATTTTGGTACCAGTGATGAAGGTCGTTCTTTTTATTAACAGACACAATTTTTGTTGCCAAGCTTCGTGTCTACATAAAGCCAGCACATTTGAAACTTCTTCAGACACAAAAATGGCTAAAACAAGGAACCTAACGCAGGAAACACGCCTGAAGATAAAGATTCTCAGCCAGGAAGGGTACAGCTGCCGCCAGATAGCCAGGAAGTGCAGATGCAGTCCTTCAGCAGTTGCATACACTCTGCAGAAATACAGACGAACCAACAGCTTGGAAGACAAACCAAGATCTGGGCGTCCAAGGGTTTCTTCAGCAAGAAATGACCGCATCCTGATCCGCATGTGCAGGCAAAACCGCCGAATGACATCACAGGAGCTTCAGCAGCAGTGGTCAAACCAAACTGGTGTCCAGTGTTCCACCCGCACTGTACGTGGCCACTTTTAGATCATGGCTTAAGGTCCTACAAGGCTATCAAGAAGCCCCTGATCAATGAGAGACAGAGGTTAGCCCGGCGTCGTTGGGCCCAGGCACACAAGAACTGGACAGCCAGGAACTGGAAGAAGATTTTGTGGTCAGATGAGTCCAGTTTCCAGCTTTATCTTCCTCCTACTAATGTGAGGGTACGAGAAGGCCAGGCGAAGCATTATCTCCAGCATGTACAGTACCTACTGTCAAGCATGGTGGAGGCAGGATCATGGTTTGGGGATGCATGAGTGCTGCTGGTGTTGGTCATCTCACTGTCTGTGATGGCACATTGAACTCTACCAAGTATTGGACCATTCTCCAAACCCACATGCTCCCTTCTGCGCGTGCACTGTTCCGTCGAGGTAAAAACTGGATGTTTCAACAAGATAATGCCCCTTGCCACACATCCAAGGCCAGTAGAACTTGGCTGCAGGAGCACAGTATCCAGGTCTTAGAGTGGCCAGCTCAATCCCCGGACATGAGCCCCATTGAAAATCTGTGGTGGATTATCAAAAGGTCTGTTTCAAAGCATAAACCAAAGAATTGAGAAGAATTAAAAGCAGTAATTCAAGAAGAATGGGACAAGATTACCCCTCAACAGTGTGAAAGGCTCGTGGGGAACATGCCAGCCAGGATTAGAGCTCTACTACGTGCCAGTGGCAGGACTACTAAATATTAATTTGATGATGTGATGGTTTATTTATTTTTTGTTCAGTTTTGAACACATTCTCTGTTATTTGTTGACTTTGATACCGACAATGTTGAGAACTGACATATTGAAACTGTCAGGAATTTAGTTTTGTTAGTTTTTCTTGTAAACAATAAACAAAAAAATATAATTTGTATTTGTTTGTATCTGTCTAATGCAGCCACACCTTTTGAAACACAAAAAAGATTTTTCCACAAATATTTCATGATAATATTTGAGATTGTGTAAAATTTTAAGGGTGTCCGAAAACTTTTTTCCACCACTGTACTTTTTATATTTTTAATATATTTTACACATTTTTATATATATGTTGTGTTTTTCTCACATTTTTTCTACATTTTTCATATATTTTTAATTTAATACATCTTCACATTGTTTAATATATATATTTTTTCCTTATCTGAATATTCTATGATTTGTACATATATTTGACACAGTGCTTATAAACATATTTTAGACATGTGTTGTACACATTTAAGAAGAAGAAGCAGTCTGTGCAGCTGAGGCGCCCTGACTCTGTGTTCCTGCAGGATGTTGGTATCAGGACATTTCCTCCTGCAGGGATCAATAAAGTTTAACCTCCTGAATATTTTGGGAGTGTGCGCTCACACTGACCCTGAGTCTGCTGGACCCAACACTGACACGGTTTAAAGACAGAAACCTGATCAGCTGACAGACAGCAGGACTTCCTGAAGCCGTCCTGACACACTGACAGACGGCAGGAAGTGGAGACTCCTCAGAGAGCTGCAGCCGTCAGGAGATCTGTCTGAGTTTCCATCCACAGGAAACTCTACAAACATGTGGAGAATCTATTAACCGCCACAAACTTTGCTCAACATTCTGTGTGTGTGTGTGTGTGTGTGTGTGTGTGTGTGTGTGTGTGTGTGTGTGTGTGTCTGGGTTTAAACTGGAGGGTCACAAACACAACGTGTGTTTCCAACATCTCAACACTCTGATGAACCTCCAGACTCTAAACTGGAGGATCTGTTAACCAGCAGAAACACAGCAGCTCTCAGTCTCTTCAGTCTGTCTGAGTCACACTGGAAACTCTCACCATGTTTTATCAGCAGACTCTGGACTGATCCAGACTGTCACCTTTCATCATAAAGTGTCAGAGGCTCAGAGAGGTTTCTCTGCCACACCAGAAAACAACAACAACAACAACAACAACACTGATCAGGTGATCATGTGACACAGACGTGTCTCAGATTTTGACAAGAGGTTTCATAACAAGAAACTTTTCTTCTTGTTATCACGTGAAACGTTCAACATCACAGCAAATAGTTTATTTATAACTTTTTATTTTATGGACAAGTTTCTTGTTACAACATGAAACTTGTCACGTTTGTTCCTCTCCTGCTGTGTGAAGCATTAAACCAGCTGAAACCAGCGGTGTCATAAATCTCTGCAGGAGGAGAGGAGGAGGAGAGGGAGAGGAGGGGGAGATGGGGAGAAGAGGAGGAGACTCACAGAGCTCATGTGGGAGCAAACATGATGGAAATGTTTAACATGTTAATGTGAGGAAGGTCACATTCTCCTCATCATCACTCCACACACAGCTCATGTTTTCAGCTCTTCATCTTCATCACCTCAGTCTGTGTCTGCTTTTATTCACACGTCTGCTGTCAGACAGAGAACACACACACACACACACACACACACACACACACGTAAACCTTCTAACGACCTCATGTCACATATGTTCAGCCGTCCACAAACTTTCGGCCACAAAGTGTTTTTGTATTTTCTGAACTTTTTCTTCTCAGAAGAAACTTTTTAACATCCAGAATGAAAAACACATTTTACTGTGAAAACACGTTAAATCAGTAACAGACACCAGTTTATATAGAGACACTGTGTGTGTGTGTGTGTGTGTGTGTGTGTGTGTCACATTCCAGGCGGCTGGAAACAGTTTTTACTGTACAGATCAGATGACAGCTGTTTATCTGTTTGTGTCAGACGTCTCTTGAAACATGTGGGGAGCGTTCACTATTTATGACGGGGGCAGGTCTAATGATTATTTGAGCACTGGGCAGAGACTTATGGGGGGGGGGGGGGTATTTATTTAAATGGAGATTAGAACATTTATCACAGCAAGAAACTGTAGATTTAAATATAAAATAAAATACATTTTTTAAAAATTAAAAATGTTGAAAAATATTGACAAATTTTAAAGAAAACGTGCCTTCCAAATCTGCCTTGACAAAATTAAACCATTTATCACAGCCAAAAAACTGTAAAGTAAAAAAAACCCTACAGTATATGCAAAATTGAAAAATAAAAATCAAGAAAACATTTCTTCAAATCACCAAATTATACAATTGATTTTAGCCAAAGACAGTAAATTTAAAAAAAAAAAAGTAAAACATAAAAAAACACAAACAGTAGAAGTAATAAATTAATATATATGCAGTAAAGAGGAGTTTAGTAGTGCGTGTGTGTGTGTGTGTGTGTGTGTGTGTGTGTGTGTTCCTCCTCTCATGTCTGCAGCGTCTCCGTCTGCTCAGTGAATCCAGGAAATTCCAGCAGATTCACTGCAACCTGCAAATAACTTCCAGCCCGCATCAGCCAATCACAGCTCTCCCCTCCAGCCCGGAAACACTCCGTACAATACATTTATTGATTGATTGATTTCACAGATAAACAGTTCCACACAGATAAACACTGATGTCATGAGGCTGCAGCCGTCACCTCTGCTCAGGCTTGTTTTATGTTATTCAGAGACATTAATCAGCTTCACTGTGAAATGGATCGTGTTTCTATTCTATATAACATCACAGTCTGGATTCAGATTCTCATCTAATGCAGGTAATTAACACAACACTGTGTTGATGAATGCAGGCAGTGACAACATTATGAACACAGTCACATTACAGAAGACACATAATCTGACAAACACAGATTACAAATAAAAGAGTGAATAAAATAAAATATAATTATATTTTATATTCCGTCATTTCAGTGTCAGTGATTTTATAACGTCAGACGTGTTTCAAAGACGCAGCTGCAGTTCTGCCTCCGGCCTGCAGGGGGCGACAGAGCGGCTCAGAAACAACCACCGAGTCAGCGTGCTGTGTTTACATGTAGCGGAGCTAGCTTTAGCCTTAGCTTCTGTTGAGCGGTAAGTTGAGCTTCATCTAATTGTGAATAAGTTAATAACATGTATTTACGCTTCTGTTAAACTGTGATAAACATCAGAGACATATTAAACATTCAAGTTTAGCTCTGTTTGTTCGGAGAAGCCACTTAATGTCGCTAATGTTAGCCAAACACGAACGGTGCAAGACTTCCATTAGAAATATACACAATTAAAGATTGTCTGTGTTTTTTACGAGTACAGTGTCTTATATCTAATTATGTAAGACATGTTAGGAATCAGCAGAGGTCAGTTGTATATTCGGCTTACACACTGAGCTCAAAGCAGGTTTTATTTTTCTACTGTTTCTTTTTAGTTCACCTGAGAATCAAGTCGTTTTCTGAGACCTCTGCAGCGGAGCAATGATGATCTCCGCATTAAAATGTCGTAATATTTGAACGGAGTTCTGTATAAACGAAAAGTAGAAGCGATCTTTATGAAGAGGAATGTGTCTCTGTGTTCATCAAGTTTGATTTAAGTCTGTGTTTATTCATATGTTAACCTGAAGACTGGACTGAAGCATTAATATTAACTAATTAGTTTGAGTTATTTACTGGAGTTTGTCCGTTACTGAGACGCGTGTTTATGACGTTTAGAGGAAAAGATTGTAGTTTTTGCTCCATAAGAGTTCTGTTTATTTTACAGGTTCAGGCGGCTGCAGCTTTTATTTGAATGTTCACAGTGTGGCTTTGTCATTTTAACTTAATCAGCGTCTTCATTTAACTGATCATTAAACTGTCAGTGCAGGTGAGTGTCGGAGCAGAGAGGTCAAAGGTCATCTGGTCTTCAACATGGTCAAACAGCAGAGGAGATCAGACAGGTGAGGACAGGTTATAATGGCTGCTCACTGGTTTCTGCTGTTAATGTCACACTGAGACATTTAACAACAGATCAGAGGCTCAAATGTCTCCTGTCATCTGAGAAACTGAAGTTAAAGATCAGTATTTACAAGACAGAGATATACATCAAAGTGTCACCTGTCAGACAGGTGAGTTTGTAGCGTAGATTTATCCCCAGTTGAACACGGTATGATTTGGGTGTCACACAGGAGAATAGCTCATGTCCTCTGCTACAGAAAGTGAAGGGAAAAGACAAATCATCATTTCATCCTTCAGTTAAAGAGTTTTATATGTTGAACCTAAAACAGACTCAGATCAGATGAAGGTTAATAATCAAACACAAGATCTCACACACCACTATCAATTAAAATAATCCAGAAACCAACACCAGTCAGTCTCAAACTGAAATTCAAAGCGCCTTTAAATAAATCAATCATAGCACGACCTTGTGTGTGTGTGTGTGTGTGTGTGTGTGTGTGTGTGTGTGTGTGTGTGTTTACTCTGTAAGATCATCATTTAAAACACACCTTAAAGGGATAGTACACCCAAAAATGAAAACTCAGCCATTATCTACTCACCCATATGCCGAGGGAGGCTCAGGTGAAGTTTTAGAGTCCTCACATCACTTGCAGAGATCCAAGGGGAGAGGAGGTAGCAACACAACTCCACCTAATGGAGGCTGACGGCGCCCCAGATTCAAACGTCCAAAAACACATCATTGAAACCACAAAATATCTCCATACTGCTCGTCCGTAGTGATCCAAGTGTCCTGAAGCCCCGACATAAAAAGTTGTTTGGAAAAACCTCATTTGAACTCTGTGTTTAGCCTCATTGTAGCCTGTAGCTCTGACTGCCTCTCTGGGCACTGAGCGCTCACGTGTGTGCTCCTGCGCGAGACCAGCGAAAGCATGAGCTTTGCTCACCCGTGTTTACATCACGTGACACGTGCACCGCAGGGGGAGACAACAGTAACCACAGTAGCTAAAAGATAATTTGCACTACGGTCTTTTAGCAAAGGACAGCCCAACATGTCTGAAGACTTTGAAACTGAGGAGGAACAGCATTTCTTTGTTGAGCCGTATTTGTTTGAGCCCGAGTATACGGACGAACTCAGGCTACTGGACGAAGCAGCCACGCAGCTCATGAGCCTAACCCTCAGCCAGCCGCAGAATACCGGAGTCGAGCACTGGAAACCTGGTGGTGTAGTTGTTTCAAATGCAAAGCAGTGCCAACGGATGAGGAAAGTCTTTGCTGCTCAGACTACCTGCACTTGAGAATCTGGACATCAGTACTGACGAGACTGCTGCTCTTCAGAGACCGTGCATCACCGATCACCCTGAGTGCGCACACGTGAGCACAGAGAGGCAGTCAGAGCTACAGGCTACAGTGAGGCTAAACACAGAGTTCAAATGAGGTTTTTCCAAACAACTTTTTATGTCTGGGCTTCAGGACACTTGGATCACTACGGACGAGCAGTATGGAGATATTTTGTGGTTTCAATGATGTGTTTTTGGACGTTTGAATCTGGGGCGCCGTCAGCCTCCATTAGGTGGAGTTGTGTTGCTACCTCCTCTCCCCTTGGATCTCTGCAAGTGATGTGAGGACTCTAAAACTTCACCTGAGCCTCCCTCGGCATATGGGTGAGTAGATAATGGCTGCATTTACATTTTTGGGTGCACTATCCCTTTAACATTCTCCTCACCTCAAAACTCTGATTCCAAAACTTTGTGTAAAACGTAGGTGAAACAGCAACAAGCTGTGAATTATTTTGAAACACAGGGAGACATGTCAAAATGTTTTTCCTCCAACAGTTGCAGTGCAGTTTTTCACACGACATTTTAACGAGACATTAACTCAATAAAACTACACAGATAAAGACAATATTTGAATCCATAAAGATGCTGTGCAGTGACACGGGACAGCTTGTGTTCACAGTGCAGACAACAAACAGAATCTGTTTCCAGTTCCTCACATGTGGTGATTTTGTAAATGTTTCTGTCAAACATGAAAGTAAAGTGAATAATTTTGGGTTTTGAACCGTTGGCTGGACAGAACGAGACATGAGGACGTCACTTTGGACTGAAGGAAATAATAACAGATGATTTTTTGACTGTTTCTGGAGATTTTACAGGCGAAATAATGAATCTGTAAAATAATCAATGAAGCTGTAAAATATTTTTACTGCAGCACATTTATCTGGCAGCTTTAGTTCCTTTACAGATTCAGATTATTGATACAAAATATAATCAGTAATAAATGTTGATGTGTTATCACAGATGAATCCAGCAGGATATAAGACATTCAAATGAGCTGATTAACACATTAATGAGTCAGTAACATCAGATATTTATTACTCTGCAGAATCAGTACTTTTGGTACTTAAAGTATATTTTGATTCTGATACTTTTGTACTTTAACTTCAGAAAGAGTTGGAGTCACAGATTATTTCTACACTGTGATATTATTATTATTATTATTATTATTATTATTCCATAATATTTCCTCCACCTGACTCTTTACAGACAGAATAATGTATGAATTATTTGAGCTTCTGGTCTTGTGATGAGCTGTTGACTGGTGTGACTGGTTTCTCTCTCAGGTGTTTTGTACCTGTCTCTGGGGGGTGTAACAGCGTGACGCAGGTTCAGTTCCCCGTCGGCCTTATACAGAGGAAACACCTCCTGACTCAGCAGGTCAGTGAAACAAACACACCCTCTGCTGTGTGTCTGCTGTCACCCGTCTGTTTCACTGTGTGTGTGGTTTTATTTGTCAGGGTTCAGCGACAGGAAGCTGCAGCTCCTCCACCACAGAAGAAGAGAGAGGAGAGATAGCAGGAGGAGGAGGAGGGACGAAGAGGGCGAGATTGGACGGGTCAGACACTTTTTATTTGATTTATTTTTATTTCTTTTTTTTATTTTAATTTCATTTATTTTTGATATATTATTATTTTATTTATTTCTAAAGTAAATTTTATTTTATATTTATTATTACTTATTTTATTTATTCATATTTATTTATTTATTCTTTTATTTTTTTATTTATAGTTTTATTTTACTGCAGATGTTTCACCTCAGTGCTGTTAGCGCCCTCTACAGGCCGCAGTCTTCATCACACTATGAACAGTAGTGGAAAAGAAATCATCAACATGCTGAAGAAGCTGTGATCAATAAACGACTGATTGATAACTGATTGATTAGTGATGATGGTCAGAGCTGTAGCTGTTGGTGGTGTTAAGTGTTTTGACCTCAGTCTGACACATGAACTGCAGCGTCTCATCTTTATTTACTGAGAAATATTAACAGTGAAAACCTGCTGCGTTCGTTCACTCTGCTGCGTCACAGAGACAGAAACAAACACTTGTTTACTGTTTGTAATTCAGTAAATAATAAATTAATTAGAACGAATATTAAAGATGGACGTTTTTATAGTTTGACATGTGACTGTAGAGCGTCAGACACTGAGGGGAACATCAGCTGCCTGACACACTGTTACTGCTGCTGTTGTTGTTGTTGTTGTTGTGACCCACACACATCACAATAAAAACAAGTTTAAATGTGTGACGTTTTATTGAACTCAATTTTTTTTCTTGTTTTCTCTCAGAAGTGAAGAGGCCGCCGCTCTGACCAATAGAGAGAGAGTCTCAGGGTCATGTGGTCAACCAGGAAGTGAGAGCTGCTCCACAGCAGGTGTGTGTGTTTCATTACTGGACCTCACAGCTGCCTCTGGTTGAGGGTGAGAGGCTGTCAGCAGATAAACAGAGATCTGTGTGGGTACATAAGACCCTAAAAAAGAGGCTGGATCATGGGGAGTACCACCAGTTGGTCCAGGAGCTTCTCCTCCATCATGGACGTTTACAGTACTGCACTTATCTGCTGTTTTCTATTCAGATGGTGCTAACTGTGCTTTGTAAAGTCGTATAGCTCTGGGTATCCAGCAACCACCACCACCAGTTTCTCCTCCATTGGTTACCAACTGTAAACTTGTTGTCAACTCGAGGAGTTCAGAGCGCTCTGGCAAAAAGGCCAGAAACACCTGACGCGTAGCGAGTGCAGAAGTTGTAGGCAGTTTTGAAAAGGTGTGTTCTGAAGGATTTGTTGAAGGTGGAGCGTGACGGGGAGTCTCTGGTGTCTTTAAGGAGGGATGTCTAGAGGATGGGAGCAGCAGTGGAGAAGGAGGCCCTGTCCCTCCAGGTCGAGCTCAGACAGGTCATGGAGGGCTTGATTAGTGATGATGAGGAGTGTGAAGTGGTTAAGCTGGGGGACAGGGAGCCAGTGGAGGTTATGAAGGTCAAGGGTGTGGGAGTGTGTGAGAAGATGAGCAGCAGAGCTCAGGGTGTAGTTTGAGTGTTGTGACTGACACACTGTAGAGGAGCCCGTCTCAGTCTGGAGGTGATGAATGTGTGAACGAGTCTCTGGGCGATGTTTCTGAGGTGGAGGAGGGCTGTGATGTGTGTGATGTGTTGGTCAGAGGAGAGGGTTTGATCAAAGGTGGAGGTTACAGAGGGGAGGAGAGCACAGTGGAGCTGTCGATGGAGAGGAGGAGCTGTGGCTGGATCTGAAGAGAGATTTGGGAGCAGTGATGATGGTGTTTGTCACAGTTCAGTCTGAGGCCAGGGTGGAACTTGTGTCCTTCTGTCAACTGTGACTGTGTGAATCTGCTTCTATAAAGGATGACACAGACCAATAAGAAACGTTATTTAAAGTTAGAGCAGTTCAGTTTGAAGCACACAAGTCACACCGTCTGCTCCTGAGTGGGAGGAGTCAACAGAGCGCCGGCGCCCAGCCCTGCTGTCAGTGACCTGATTGGTTAATGTCACTGTCAGTCAGTGTATCAGTAGTAGAGACAGAATGAGCTGTGACGTGTCTCAGATGTCTCATGTGTCCTCAGATGTCTCATGTGTCTCATGTGTCCTCAGATGTCTCATGTGTCTCATGTGTCCTCAGATGTCTCCTCCAGACCTCCTCCAGAGCAGCAGGGCTCAGCAGAGCTCAGTGAGGACAGCAGAGCAGCCGAGGTGATGATGTAACACTCTGATGTCATCTGCACTTCATGACGTCACTCATTAGTGTAAGTGTTGCAACACTTCCTGTTTGTGTGTCAGCTGCAGAGCGTGAGGTCACTGAAGGTCACCATCCAGCAGAGCAGTGAGAGCAGAGAGTTCGGACAGACGGACAGACAGACAGGTGGACTCCACTGTCACGTCTGTAACCTCACCTGTCGCTCCCTGCAGGTGAGACACGTCTCCATGGTAACGCCTCCTCTTCACTCTGCTGCTCTGGGGTCAGACCTCTGCTTCATGACAGACGACCGTGTGTGTGTGTGTGTGTGTGTGTGTGTGTGTGTGTCCAGGTGTTTCAGGAGCACATGACTGGATCAGAACACCTGAAGAAACTGAAGGAGATGACACACTCCATCTGCCTCAACACACACACCCTGCAGGACAGGTACACACACACACACACACACACGCGCGCACAGTGGACTCGTCCTGATTGGTTCCTCCTGTGTCCTCCAGGGGGCGTCGGCCTGATACGCAGCGCTGGTGTGACACGTGTCAGACTCACTTCAGCGGCGACGTCATCGTCCATCGACGGTCGAAACAACACAAGGTGGGAAACAACACTGATGACATCATGGACGCTGCTGCTTTTCATTGGTCAGAGGGTTGAACACTTCCTGTTGCTGCGTCACATTAAAAGCTTTCCACCTGTGTATCAGCAGGAGGCTTTTATTGTGAAGAGGTTCCAGGAAGTACGGGTTTATAAATGTCTCTTCTTCTTGTGTGTCTGCAGACGTGTAAGCAGCTGAGTCGTCCCTTCTGTCCCGTCTGTAAACGTCACTTCAGGACTCCCAGGAAGTTCGTGGAACACATGAAGTCTGCGGAGCACAAAGAGCAGGTCAGCAGGGGGCGCCGCCGAGCACAGCCGGGGGGGGGGGTCCATTTGATGAAGCCTGCACGGGCACACACCTGTAAAGCTCAGCACCAGAACGACCCGTTAATTAAAGTCAGGGTGAGTTTGATTCTGTGTCTGTCTCCTCCCAGGTGCACCTGCAGGAGGCTCAGGAGGAGGAGCTGATCACTGTGGACGCTGTCGGCTGCTTCGAGGGAGAGGAGGAAGAGGAGGAGGAGGATGAAGAAGAAGAGGTAGATGTAGCAGATGAAGAAGAGGAGGGTGGTGTAGAAGAAGAAGAAGCAAAGAAGGAAGTGATGGAGGAACAACCAGACGCTGAGGTGAGCAGCAGGTGACAGCGTTGTCACATGACCTCATGACCTCATGTTCGTGCTCACTGATTGGCTTCATCAATCCGACTCTCTGTCACGTGTGATTTTACATGATGTTCAACATGTTGTGAAGGTGGTGAAATAAAAAAGGTCATTTCGTGTTCAGCTGGTGAGTTTCAGTCCGACCTGAGTCTCCACAGCTCCACGAGGCTCTTCAGCCGATGATTAGTGTTTAATTAATAACTGATCAATAACAGTTTCAGAGTTTTTAAGAAAACAAAGTCAGAATTTTGATTCTCTAAACTTCTGTGCATTTTATATTTTATATTTTCTAACCCTCTACAGAATATCCATCCATACACAAATAACAACAAACAAAATAATAATAATTACGTAACATTTTAAAATACCAGAGTTTGTGTTAAATGACATTATAATCGTTTAACAGCTGAAAGCTCTAAATAGTTTTTCATGGTTTAATTTATGATGATGATTTTTCACACAACACAATAATGTGTGTGTGTGTGTGTGTGTGTGTGTGTGTGTGTTACAGGCAGCTGACACACAGGAAACAGACAGTGAGCAGTATGACCCCCACACCATATATGGTATGTTCCTATGGTTACTATGGTAACTGTTAGTTCTGTCTGACGGTGGTTTGTCGCCTCTCAGTGGACGACTGACGTCTGAGTTCACTCAGTAAACACACAGTAAATACAAAGTGTGTGTGTGTGGCTCTGACGCCGTAAACACGTTTTTTAAAATTATTTTTATACTTAATGTTCACTGAAAAATTATGTTTTTTATTTAAATCAGAATCTGTTTCATGACAGAATTCCTGTTTGTGTGTTTTCACACCATCATCATCATCATCATCATCATCATCAACCCGTCAATGAGCTGAACAATAATCAATAATAAATATTCAAACTAAGAGACAGAAATGACGATGATGTATAAAGAGTACGTCTCTGTGTGTCTCTACAGGAAGTAGTTTTGTGCTTCCCGTTTCTGGCTTCCTGTGTCGACTGTGTAACAAGTTCTTCTACAGAGAGACGACAGCACGACACACACACTGCCGGACACACACACACTACCTCAACCTGCAGGTAACACACACACGCACACACACACACACACACACACACACACACACCTGTCTTGCTTTACCTGTCAGCAGTGTTGTTACTCTAAAAATGTAATATATTACTCGTTACCCTTTTTAAAAGTAATAACATTACTTTACTCATTACTCCCTGCCCACAGTAACTCGTTATATTACTTTTCCGTTACCCCTCATGAAACTGGTTCCTGTGTGTCTCTGTGTGAACGTCACAGTGATCACTGCTAAGTGAAGCTAATGCTAGCTAGCTTCTTTTCACCTGGAGGTCTTCAGTTACCTGTGAGCGTTCCTGTCCCCAGAGATCCGTCTGACAGGCGCACAGTCACTCATGGAGCAACATTTCATCCAGCACATATCCAGCCACCAGCTCCATCACCTCTCTGTGTCTGCAGCTGCCCACGTGTTGTAATATTTGTTGTTTGTTTGTGTTTCAGAGACGCAGAGCTCAGAGGACACACGAGGACCAGGACAGATCTGCTCTCACCTGACCTGCTCACACTTTGTCCCACAATGCACCTGTGTATCCAGCTGATGGACTGATGATGATGATGATGATGATGATGATGACATCATCCTGCTCTCTGAATTTTGTTTTTTACTTTGTATTTATGAACAGATTATTCAGACAGTAAACAAAAAGAAATCAACAGTATCTCTGAGGTGAGGATGATGTAGGTGAGGATGATGAAGGTGAGGATGAAGAAGGTGAGGATGATGAAGGTGAGGATGATGCTCAGTACATCAGTTTGATTTATAATAAAGTATCACACATTGAATATGAGAGAGTTTATCTGAGGGAGCTGCAGAGGAAACTGACTGAGTGTCAAGCCTCAGATTCAGATTCAGGAGGATGATGTGGATCCTGGTCCTGGTCCTGGACCTGGTCCTGGTCCTGGACCTGGACCTGTGGAGCAGCTCCTTACTGTCACAGGGCTGCTGGAGGGGTTGTGGGAGTTTGTCCATCCAGGCTACATGTGTTAGTGGAGTTGGAGAGGACTGTGTCCCACGGGGAGTCCTGTCAGGAGTCCTGTGTGTGGGGTCGTCACTACGAGCCGTCCGGTCCCTGAAGGACCAAAGTGAGACTCGGCACAGTGTCAGACACGTCCTCAGTGGGTGCTGTCTCTTGTCTCTGATCCTGTTTGTGATACTCGTGGCCAGGATCTCAGGGTGCAGCCGGGGGGAGGGGTCTGGTCTCTGCTCTTTGCAGATGATGTGGTTCTGTTGGCTTCATCTCACCGTGACCTCCATCATGACCTGTGGAGGTCAGCTCCTCCCAGTCTGAGGTCATGGTTCTCTGCTGGATTGTTCCGTCAGTGTCTGTAATCTTATTGAAGAGGGTCACATCTGTCCTCATCAGGGACGCGTCTCAGACAGAGGTGTGTCTCTGTACTGACTCCTGGTGGCCGTCAGATGAACTGCAGCTTTAACTCAGTCAGGTTTTTAGATGGAAGGAATTTGCTTCAGTGTTTTGGTGCAGAGACAAAAACATAAAAATAGAAAGGAAAAAAATTACAAAAACAATATTTGTGTATTTTGTGTTTCATATTGTTTGTTTCAGAGCTGTATATTTTTACTTAGTATTTATGTTCTGTGTTTGTAACTTCACGTCACTGTGTCTCTGCCAGGACACTGTTGACAAGGAGACTTTTAATCTCGGGAGGTTTTTCTGGTTAAATAATTACAAATAAAATAAAAATGAAAGCACTTGTCAGGTATGTGCAAAAATATATTCTATTTTATGTTTTTCAAATGTTACAAAATGAATTTACAAAAAAATGTGGAAGGCAAAAAATACTAAAAATAATAGTAATGAAAATTAAAATGATAAAAACAGCAATAATACAAATGAATGACAATAAAATAAAATGATACAAATTCAAATAAAGCCTCTGAAACAAAGTTAATGATGGTTATATTTTACATATACATATATGGTACACGTGTTTTTATCACTGATTTGTTTTTTTTAAGGATATCGATTATTTGTTTTATCTGTGCACTGTATAAAAATCACAGTTTCCTGCTGTCCAAAGTCTTAAAGAGGAAAACAAATCCGAGACAGTGGAGAAAGAGAAAAAAAAAGACAAACAAACATTATCGTATCAAAGTAATCATTGAATAATCTTTTGTTGATCAGTAAATGTTTCAGTTCTCTGTGAAATGCTGTTAATGTAGTTTAATTAATCAAGTATGAATTGATTGATCAGTTGAATTGTATTAAGTAAAGAAGAAGAAAGGGACAGGGTGTCCACATACTTGTGTCATATTTGGTTTAATGACCCTGACCTGCTGAGCACCTCCTCACTTTAAAATCATCTCCTTTAATTATTTAACGAGCCTCTGACTGTGGAGCTGCTTCCAGTCCACGTGGCATGCGTCACCCTGCTGTGGCCACAGGGGGCGCTGTGCCCGCTCAGCGCAGAGGATTGTGGGATCGGAGGAGGCAGCAGCGGAGCATCATCATCATCACTGCCGGGACCGGGACTCTTGTGAGCGGACTGTACCGAGCCGGGAGCCGCTGAAGTGCCTTAAGAGCGGAGCCATGGGACACGGAGACCTGATGAGCCAGGCGGAGGATGTGGCGGACCAGGTGAGCTCCTCTCTGCGGGGAAACACACACCCTGAGCCGGCCACAGACAGGGCTGGGACCTCTCTGCCGCCGCTTCCGAATTCCATTCAGAAATCTGGTGGTTTTATGGAGCTGCGCGCTCCGCACACACACACACACACACACACACACACACACACCGTGTGTCACAGTTCACTGTCGGTGAACTCGGCGCAAAGATTATTGAACCAAACCAAAACTTTGTTGTAATAAAGATCAACTTTCTTTAAAGTTGAGACTGTGAGTCGGTGCAGTGTGGAAGGGTGTAGCCTCAAAGTCTTGTGCAAGTATAATTAAGTTATGATGAAACGCCAAAATAAGATTTACCTGAATTATTTGTGCGCCGAAGGAAAGAGTGACTCCTGGTGATGTTCTGCAGCCCTCGGGTGTTTCCAGCGGTACAAATGTCGGCGGGTTTTGAGGAGAACTGAAAAAATCACCGATTTTTTTAACGGAGTTTGGTGCGGTGTTCATGTGTGAGGACGGAAGTAATCAGATTTTGGATCTCTCGGAGATCATGATGCAAAAAAGTAAAGTGGTTCATCTTCGTTGCTGAGTTCAAAGCACGTTCAGATTATTACCAACAGAATTATTACTGTTGTTTATAATTTACTTCTTTAGTACATCCATACAGTCTGTACCGCACAAGAGTTTGAACAACAGTAAAGTCACATTTGTGGGTATTTTAAGACGTCACGGTCAGTTACATGTGTGCCGAAAGTTAAATATAAGTCTTATTAATGTAACTGAGGTGTTTATATGTTTGTTCCCGGATGTGTCGCTCTGCACAGCAGAATAATGTGTTAAATTGTCAGATTTCTAAATTGCGTCTGGTGCAATGATTGTTATGTCACAAGAACCGAAAGTTGCCGTAGTTGACTGTAACTCTGTGTCATGGAATGAAGCAAAAACGAACCGGAAGTGTAAATATGGATCATTGATTATCATCAGCACGGGTTTGTTTTGCGTCAGGTCGTAGTGTTGTCTCTCAGGACCGGAAATGAAATGTGTTGAGCAAGTTTGTGTTGAATGAGCTCGAGGACAGTCAGGCTGTGCTGCAGCTTCACACAGGAAGTAGTTTGATGAGGATGTTGAAGCTGACTGGCTGCCACATACACACTCTGATGATGATGATGATGATGATGATGATGTTAGCCTGCAGCTCTGTGACAGTCAGCTGTTAATCAGCAGCAGTGAAACCACACAGACATGTAAAGATAAAGTTTGTCCAGGAGCGTCTGTCACTGTGTCACAATGTGTTTGCAGTCTTTTGGAGAAACATCAGAATACAGCAGTTAACCTGTTCTTCAGCAGGTTGGATCCTCACAGGTGTCGTTATGATGTCACAGGTGTCGTTATGATGTCACAGGTGTTGTTATGATGTCGCAGGTGTCGTTATGATGTCACGGGTGTTGTTATGATGTCACAGGTGTCGTTATGATGTCGCAGGTGTTGTTATGATGTCATGGGTGTCGTTATAATGTCACAGGTGTTGTTATGATGTCACAGGTGTCGTTATGATGTCACAGGTGTCGTTATGATGTCGCAGGTGTTGTTATGATGTCATGGGTGTCGTTATAATGTCACAGGTGTTGTTATGATGTCACAGGTGTTGTTATGATGTCATGGGTGTCGTTATAATGTCACAGGTGTCGTTATGATGTCGCGGGTGTCGTTATGATGTCGCGGGTGTCGTTATGATGTCGCGGGTGTTGTTATGATGTCACGGGTGTCGTTATAATGTCACAGGTGTCGTTATAATGTCACAGGTGTTATGATGTCACGGGTGTCGTTATGTGTCACAGGTGTCGTTATGATGTCAAGGGTGTGTCACAGGTGTCGTTATAATGTCACAGGTGTTATGATGTCGCGGGTGTTGTTATGATGTCACGGGTGTCGTTATAATGTCACAGGTGTCGTTATAATGTCACAGGTGTTATGATGTCACGGGTGTCGTTATGTGTCACAGGTGTCGTTATAATGTTACAGGTGTTGTTATGATGTCACAGGTGTTATAATGTTACAGGTGTTGTTATGATGTCACAGGTGTGTCTGACGTTTGAGAACAGGTGATGACGTCCATGTTAACGTCAGATTAAAGCTCCAGTGTTTCAGATCTAAAGTGAATCTGATCTAATGGTTGTGTTCTGGTTCCCTCAGAATGACACGTTTATATCTCCACAGGGAGCAGGTCCTCGTCTACAGAGATCACCATGTTGCACCGCCATGTTTCTACAGTAGCCCAGAACGGACAAACCAAACACCGACTCTAGATAGAGACATTCATGTGTTCACGTCAGCTCCTCTGTGACGCAGCGTCTGATAAACACAGTTTTGTTTTTTTGTTAACATGTTCAGTGTTTGTACCTGTCTCAATCAGCTGAGGTCTCATGTGTGAAACAACGAGCAGGATCCAGACTGAAAATGTAGGAATGGATGAAACCTAAAAATGGCATGTGCCAAAACATATTTGAGAGTTTCTGCCACCAGGCTCCACGTCACCGTCTGTGTCGCCAATTTCCTGTCTTCAAAATGTTGGTCAGCGTGGGTCAGAGAGTTCCTCCCCTCACGGCCTCAGCGTGGGAAGTGACATACGACTCAGTGTACGTTATCCTCTGAGGATAATTCAGCTCCTGAACACTGAAGGAATTCTAACCAGGAGCAGTTTCAGATGGTTGTAATCTGTAATCTGTAATCTGTAATCCTCACTGACAGACGACAACAATCTGACACACTGGAGCTTTAACCTCTGAGGTCAGTTTGAACGTTTCAGTGTAGAGTTTTAATGTGACGCACAATAAATCAGATGCAGTGAGACAGGAGCAGAAACACCAACAAACACCTGCAGGTTGTGCTTTTTAAGAACTCACCTGTTGGATGAAATGTAGATCTGAATGTTTTCTAACACCAGATTAACGATGTGAACTCAGACACAAACATTATGAATCAGATGAATAATCAGGCTCAGTCTCACAGTCGAGTAAATGTCCTCCACAGTAGTAAATAAACTGCTGCGTCTCCATGGTAACGCCTCATTAATTCCCACTCTGCAGTAATGAAGCTGACCTGCTGTATCGATCATGTGACTGTAGCTGGTTGGAGCAGCTGTTGAATGAAATCATAAATCTCAGTGTATTTTCTCACAGCACGGTATGATACACATCACAGTATATTTAAAATGTCAATAATATCCTAACGTATGATGACATATTGTGAGTGCGTCTGTGTCTTCGGCGTCAGTTCCTGCGGGTGACCAAACACTACCTCCCCCACGTGGCGCGGCTGTGCCTGGTCAGCACCTTCCTGGAGGACGGCGTCAGGATGTGGTTCCAGTGGGCGGAGCAGAGCGAGTACATCGAGTCCACCTGGAGCTGCGGACACTTCATCGCCAACGTCTTCGTCCTAATCAACCTGCTGGGGCAGCTGGGTAATACACACATACACACACACACACACACACACACACACACACACACACTGGGTTTGTCTTTGTGTAGTTTTCAGTACATGTTGAGGTACTGCATACTTCAATGACCCTTCATCCTAAAGAACAGAGAGAGACGACTGGTCGCTCTGTGTAATCACACGTAGATCAAAACCTTGTGTCAGATGCTCATGGAGAACAGGAAACAACAGGAAACAACAGGAAACAACAGAAAACAACAGGAAACAACAAGAAACAACAGGAAACAACAGGAAACAACAAGAAACAACAGGAAACAACAGAAAACAACAAGAAACAACAGGAAACAACAGGAAACAACAGGAAACAACAGAAAACAACAGGAAACAACAGGAAACAACAAGAAACAACAGGAAACAACAGGAAACAACAAGAAACAACAGGAAACAACAGGAAACAACAAGAAACAACAGGAAACAACAGAAAACAACAGGAAACAACAAGAAACAACAGAAAACAACAGGAAACAACAAGAAACAACAGGAAACAACAGAAAACAACAGGAAATAACAAGAAACAACAGAAAACAACAGGAAACAACAGAAAACAACAGAAAACAACAGGAAACAACAGGAAACAACAAGAAACAACAGGAAACAACAGGAAACAACAAGAATCAACAGGAAACAACAGGAAACAACAGGAAACAACAAGAAACAACAGGAAACAACAAGAATCAACAAGAATCAACAGGAAACAACAGGAAACAACAAGAAACAACAGGAAACAATAGAAAACAATAGAAAACAACAGAAAACAACAGGAAACAACAAGAAACAACAGGAAACAACAGAAAACAACAGGAAACAACAGGAAACAAATGAAAACAACAAGAAACAACAGGAAACAACAAGAAACAACAAGAATCAACAAGAATCAACAGGAATCAACAGGAAACAACAGGAAACAACAGGAAACAATAGAAAACAACAGAAAACAACAGGAAACAACAAGAAACAACAGGAAACAACAAGAAACAACAAGAAACAACAGGAAACAACAGGAAACAAATGAAAACAACAGGAAACAACAAGAAACAACAGAAAACAAATGAAAACAACAGGAAACAACAGGAAACAACAAGAAACAACAAGAAACAACAGGAAACAACAGGAAACAAATGAAAACAACAGGAAACAACAAGAAACAACAGGAAACAACAGGAAACAACAAGAAACAACAGGAAACAACAGGAAACAACAAGAAACAACAGGAAACAAATGAAAACAAATGAAAACAACAGGAAACAACGGGAAACAACAGGAAACAACAGGAAACAACAAGAAACAACAGGAAACAACAGGAAACAACAAGAAACAACAGGAAACAAATGAAAACAAATGAAAACAACAGGAAACAACGGGAAACAACAAGAAACAACAGGAAACAACACTGCTCTTCATCAGGACTGTAGCTCTTCATCAGGACTGCAGCTCTTCATCAGGACTGCAACAGGAAACAATCATCAGGACTGCACAAAAACAAGAAACAATCAGGACTGCAGCCCTTCAAACAGAGCTCTTCATCAGGACTGTAGCTCTTCATCAGGACTGCAGCTCTTCATCAGGACTGCAGCTCTTCATCAGGACTGCTGCTCTTCATCAGGACTGCTGCTCTTCATCAGGACTGCAGCTCTTCATCAGGATTGTAGCTCTTCATCAGGACTGCTGCTCTTCATCAGGACTGCAGCTCTTCATCAGGACTGCAGCCCTTCATCAGGACTGCTGCTCTTCATCAGGATTGTAGCTCTTCATCAGGACTGCTGCTCTTCATCAGGATTGTAGCTCTTCATCAGGACTGCTGCTCTTCATCAGGACTGTAGCTCTTCATCAGGACTGCAGCTCTTCATCAGGACTGCTGCTCTTCATCAGGACTGCAGCTCTTCATCAGGACTGTAGCTCTTCATCAGGACTGCTGCTCTTCATCAGGACTGCAGCTCTTCATCAGGACTGTAGCTCTTCATCAAGACTGCAGCTCTTCATCAGGACTGCAGCTCTTCATCAGGACTGTAGCTCTTCATCAGGACTGCTGCTCTTCATCAGGACTGCAGCTCTTCATCAGGACTGTAGCTCTTCATCAAGACTGCAGCTCTTCATCAGGACTGCTGCTCTTCATCAGGACTGTAGCTCTTCATCAGGACTGCAGCTCTTCATCAGGACTGCTGCTCTTCATCAGGACTGTAGCTCTTCATCAGGACTGCAGCTCTTCATCAGGACTGCTGCTCTTCATCAGGACTGCAGCTCTTCATCAGGACTGCTGCTCTTCATCAGGACTGCTGCTCTTCATCAGGACTGCAGCTCTTCATCAGGACTGTAGCTCTTCATCAAGACTGTAGGACTGCTGCTCTTCATCAGGACTGCAGCTCTTCATCAGGACTGCAGCTCTTCATCAGGACTGCAGCTCTTCATCAGGACTGCAGCTCTTCATCAGGACTGCTGCTCTTCATCAGGACTGCTGCTCTTCATCAGGATTGTAGCTCTTCATCAGGACTGCTGCTCTTCATCAGGACTGCAGCTCTTCATCAGGACTGCAGCCCTTCATCAGGACTGCTGCTCTTCATCAGGATTGTAGCTCTTCATCAGGACTGCTGCTCTTCATCAGGACTGTAGCTCTTCATCAGGACTGCAGCCCTTCATCAGGACTGCTGCTCTTCATCAGGACTGCAGCTCTTCATCAGGACTGCTGCTCTTCATCAGGACTGCAGCTCTTCATCAAGACTGCAGCTCTTCATCAGGATTGTAGCTCTTCATCAGGACTGCTGCTCTTCATCAGGACTGCAGCTCTTCATCAGGACTGATCAGGACTCAGGACTGCTGCTCTTCATCTGACCTTCAGGGCCTGCTCATCAGTGCTGCTGAGTTCATCAGGCCATGAAATGAACAGTTATTTCCCACACTCAACAATTTTCTGTCTGTCTGTCTGTCTGTCATGTCTGCAGGATGGCTGTGTGTTGGTCCCAGATGTGAGGATGAAAACAGACATTAAACTGTCTGAAGTCTGTAAAATATGAACTTTGTCCTGAGACATTGTTTCCTGGTTGATGTGATGGTGCGTTCACTGACCTTCAGGGCCTGTCAGTGCTCTGAGTTCTGGCCATGAAATGAACATGTAAACACACTCAACAACTCTCTGTCTGTCTGTCTGTCTGTCTGCAGGTTGCTCATGTTGGTCCTCATAGGGAACTTTTAGTTCACACACACTGGTAACAGATGTGGTGACACTCAGGTGCCACTCAGGTGCCACTCACACTCAGGTGACACTCACACTCATGTGACATCAGCTCAGAAAACTCAGATTCTGATTGGTCGTCACTGTTTCTGTTGTTGCTCACTCAAAACTCATAGTTTTTGTTGCAGTTATGTAGTTGTCATGGTAACAGATGTGGTGACAACTCCAGTGTCCACTCAGGTGCCACTCACACTCAGGTGACACTCACACTCAGGTGCCACTCAGGTGACACTCACACTCAGGTGCCACTCAGGTGACACTCACACTCAGGTGACACTCAGGTGCCACTCACACTCAGGTGACACTCAGGTGCCACTCAGGTGACACTCACGCTCAGGTGACACTCACACTCAGGTGCCACTCAGGTGACACTCAGGTGCCACTCAGGTGCCACTCAGGTGACACTCACGCTCAGGTGACACTCACACTCAGGTGCCACTCAGGTGACACTCAGGTGCCACTCAGGTGACACTCACACTCAGGTGACACTCACACTCAGGTGCCACTCACACTCAGGTGCCACTCAGGTGCCACTCACACTCAGGTGACACTCAGGTGCCACTCAGGTGACACTCACACTCAGGTGACACTCAGGTGCCCACTCAGGTGACACTCACACTCAGGTGACACTCACACTCAGGTGACACTCACACTCAGGTGCCACTCAGGTGACACTCAGGTGCCACTCACACTCAGGTGCCACTCACACTCAGGTGCCACTCAGGTGCCACTCAGGTGGCACTCACACTCAGGTGCCACTCACACTCAGGTGACACTCAGGTGCCACTCAGGTGACACTCACACTCAGGTGACACTCAGGTGACACTCACACTCAGGTGCCCACTCAGGTGACACTCAGGTGACACTCACACTCAGGTGACACTCACACTCAGGTGACACTCGCACTCAGGTGCCACTCAGGTAACACTCACACTCAGGTGACACTCACACTCAGGTGACACTCGCACTCAGGTGCCACTCAGGTAACACTCACACTCAGGTGACACTCACACTCAGGTGACACTCGCACTCAGGTGCCACTCAGGTAACACTCACACTCAGGTGCCACTCACACTCAGGTGACACTCAGGTGCCACTCAGGTGACACTCAGGTGACACTCACACTCAGGTGCCCACTCAGGTGACACTCAGGTGACACTCACACTCAGGTGACACTCAGGTGCCCACTCAGGTGACACTCACACTCAGGTGACACTCACACTCAGGTGACACTCACACTCAGGTGACACTCAGGTGACACTCAGGTGCCACTCACACTCAGGTGCCACTCACACTCAGGTGCCACTCAGGTGGCACTCACACTCAGGTGCCACTCACACTCAGGTGACACTCAGGTGCCACTCAGGTGACACTCACACTCAGGTGACACTCAGGTGACACTCACACTCAGGTGCCACTCAGGTGACACTCAGGTGCCACTCACACTCAGGTGCCACTCACACTCAGGTGCCACTCAGGTGCCACTCAGGTGGCACTCACACTCAGGTGCCACTCACACTCAGGTGACACTCAGGTGCCACTCAGGTGACACTCACACTCAGGTGACACTCAGGTGACACTCACACTCAGGTGCCCACTCAGGTGACACTCAGGTGACACTCACACTCAGGTGCCACTCACACTCAGGTGACACTCAGGTGCCACTCAGGTGACACTCAGGTGACACTCACACTCAGGTGCCCACTCAGGTGACACTCAGGTGACACTCACACTCAGGTGACACTCAGGTGCCACTCACACTCAGGTGACACTCACACTCAGGTGACACTCACACTCAGGTGACACTCACACTCAGGTGCCGCTCACACTCAGGTGACACTCACACTCAGGTGACACTCACACTCAGGTGCCGCTCACACTCAGGTGACACTCAGGTGCCACTCAGGTGACACTCACACTCAGGTGCCCACTCAGGTGACACTCAGGTGACACTCACACTCAGGTGCCACTCACACTCAGGTGACACTCACACTCAGGTGCCACTCACACTCAGGTGCCACTCAGGTGCCACTCACACTCAGGTGACACTCACACTCAGGTGACACTCACACTCAGGTGCCGCTCACACTCAGGTGACACTCACACTCAGGTGACACTCAGGTGACACTCAGGTGACACTCACACTCAGGTGCCACTCACACTCAGGTGACACTCACACTCAGGTGCCACTCACACTCAGGTGCCACTCAGGTGCCACTCACACTCAGGTGACACTCACACTCAGGTGACACTCACACTCAGGTGCCGCTCACACTCAGGTGACACTCACACTCAGGTGACACTCAGGTGACACTCACACTCAGGTGCCACTCAGGTGACACTCACACTCAGGTGACACTCGCACTCAGGTGCCACTCAGGTAACACTCACACTCAGGTGACACTCACACTCAGGTGACACTCGCACTCAGGTGCCACTCAGGTAACACTCACACTCAGGTGCCACTCACACTCAGGTGACACTCAGGTGCCACTCAGGTGACACTCAGGTGACACTCACACTCAGGTGCCTCAGGTGACACTCAGGTGACACTCACACTCATGTGCCACTCACCCTCAGGTGAAACTCACACTCAGGTGACACTCACACTCAGGTGACACTCACACTCAGGTGACACTCAGGTGACACTCAGGTGCCACTCACACTCAGGTGCCACTCACACTCAGGTGCCACTCAGGCTCACACTCAGGTGCTGCTCACACTCAGGTGACACTCAGGTGCCACTCAGGTGACACTCACACTCAGGTGACACTCAGGTGACACTCACACTCAGGTGACACTCACACTCAGGTGCCACTCACACTCAGGTGACACTCACACTCAGGTGACACTCACACTCAGGTGACACTCACACTCAGGTGCCACTCACACTCAGGTGACACTCACACTCAGGTGCCACTCAGGTGCCACTCACACTCAGGTGCCACTCACACTCAGGTGACACTCACACTCAGGTGCCACTCAGGTGCCACTCACACTCAGGTGACACTCACACTCAGGTGCCACTCAGGTGCCACTCACACTCAGGTGCCACTCACACTCAGGTGACACTCACACTCAGGTGCCACTCAGGTGCCACTCACACTCAGGTGACACTCACACTCAGGTGACACTCGGGTGACACTCACACTCAGGTGACACTCAGGTGCCACTCACACTCAGGTGCCACTCACACTCAGGTGCCACTCAGGTGCCACTCACACTCAGGTGCCACTCACACTCAGGTGCCACTCAGGTGCCACTCACACTCAGGTGACACTCACACTCAGGTGACACTCACACTCAGGTGCCGCTCACACTCAGGTGACACTCACACTCAGGTGACACTCAGGTGACACTCACACTCAGGTGCTGCTCACACTCAGGTGACACTCAGGTGCCACTCAGGTGACACTCACACTCAGGTGACACTCAGGTGACACTCACACTCAGGTGACACTCACACTCAGGTGCCACTCACACTCAGGTGACACTCACACTCAGGTGCCACTCAGGTGCCACTCACACTCAGGTGCCACTCACACTCAGGTGACACTCACACTCAGGTGCCACTCAGGTGCCACTCACACTCAGGTGACACTCACACTCAGGTGACACTCACACTCAGGTGACACTCAGGTGCCACTCACACTCAGGTGCCACTCACACTCAGGTGCCACTCAGGTGCCACTCACACTCAGGTGCCACTCACACTCAGGTGCCACTCAGGTGCCACTCAGGTGCCACTCACACTCAGGTGCCACTCACACTCAGGTGACACTCAGGTGCCACTCACACTCAGGTGCCACTCAGGTGCCACTCAGGTGCCACTCACACTCAGGTGCCACTCACACTCAGGTGCCACTCAGGTGCCACTCAGGTGCCACTCACACTCAGGTGCCACTCACACTCAGGTGCCACTCAGGTGCCACTCACACTCAGGTGCCACTCACACTCAGGTGCCACTCACACTCAGGTGACACTCAGGTGCCACTCACACTCAGGTGCCACTCAGGTGCCACTCAGGTGCCACTCACACTCAGGTGCCACTCACACTCAGGTGCCACTCAGGTGCCACTCAGGTGCCACTCACACTCAGGTGCCACTCACACTCAGGTGACACTCACACTCAGGTGCCACTCAGGTGCCACTCAGGTGCCACTCAGGTGCCACTCACACTCAGGTGCCACTCACACTCAGGTGCCACTCACACTCAGGTGCCACTCAGGTGCCACTCAGGTGCCACTCAGGTGCCACTCACACTCAGGTGACACTCACACTCAGGTGCCGCTCACACTCAGGTGACACTCGGGTGACACTCACACTCAGGTGACACTCAGGTGACACTCACACTCAGGTGACACTCAGGTGACACTCACACTCAGGTGCCGCTCACACTCAGGTGACACTCAGGTGCCACTCAGGTGACACTCACACTCAGGTGACACTCACACTCAGGTGACACTCACACTCAGGTGCCCACTCAGGTGACACTCAGGTGACACTCGCACTCAGGTGACACTCAGGTGACACTCACACTCAGGTGCCGCTCACACTCAGGTGACACTCAGGTGCCACTCAGGTGACACTCACACTCAGGTGACACTCAGGTGACACTCACACTCAGGTGCCCACTCAGGTGACACTCAGGTGCCACTCAGGTGACACTCAGGTGACACTCAGGTGACACTCACACTCAGGTGACACTCAGGTGCCACTCAGGTGACACTCACACTCAGGTGACACTCAGGTGACACTCACACTCAGGTGCCCACTCAGGTGACACTCACACTCAGGTGCCCACTCAGGTGACACTCAGGTGACACTCGCACTCAGGTGACACTCAGGTGACACTCACACTCAGGTGACACTCAGACAGTTTTAAAACTATATATTTAAATTCTGGTTCTTGATGTGGATGACCCTCTAATGCCTCCTCCTCCTCTTCCTCCTCCTCCTCTTCCTCCTCCTCCTCCTCCTCCTCTGTGCAGACAGTGGCCTACAGCATTCTGTGGGACCCAAAGTTCCTGATGAGGTGAGTGTGTGACCTTTGACCTTTGATAATAAATGACAGGATGATTTTTTTATTTCTCTGACGAACAAACAGGAAGTCACTTTTTAAATCTGACCTCCTCTCTGCTGACCTCCTCTCTGCTGACCTCCTCTCTGCTGACCTCCTCTCCTCACCCTCCTTTACTTGTTCCTTTTTTCCCGTTTCCTATCCCTCCTTTTCTTCTTCCCTTTTCCCTCTCCTTGTGTCCTCTTCCCTCTTTGTTTCCTCTCCCTGTCTCCTTTCCTTCCCTCCTCCCTCCCTCCTGTAGGAACCTGGCGTTGGGTGGAGGTCTGCTCCTCCTCCTGGCGGAGTGTCGCGGGGAGGCTCGCAGCGTGTTTGCAGGAGTTCCGTCCCTCGGCCATCAGAGTTCTCCAAAGCACCTCCTTCAGCTGGGAGGAAGAGTGCTCCTCGTCCTCATGTTCATGACGCTGCTGCACTTTGACCTCAGCCTCTTCAGCGTGAGTCCACACCTCCTCTTCTCTGAGTGAGCGACCGTCAGCGTCTGTGTGTGTGTGTGTGTGTGTGTGTGTGTGTGTGTGTGTGTGTGTGTGTCGTCATGGTAACGCTCTGACCCTGTGTCCAGATCCTGCAGAACCTGGTGGGCACGGCGCTCATCGTGCTGGTGGCGGTCGGCTTCAAGACGAAGCTCGCCGCTCTGACTCTGGTCGTCTGGCTGCTCGTCATCAACTTCACCTTCAACGCCTTCTGGAACATCCCGTCGTACAAACCCATGCACGACTTCCTCAAGTACGACTTCTTCCAGACCACCTCCGTCATCGGGGGCCTCCTGCTGGTCGTGGCCCTGGGGCCCGGCGGGGTCTCCATGGACGAGAAGAAGAAGGAGTGGTGAGGAGGAGGAGGAGGGAGGAGGAGGGAGGAGGTGAAGCTGAGGCTCCAGGGACGAAAGAGAAGGAGTGGTGAGGAGGAGGAGGGAGGAGGAGGGAGGAGGTGAAGCTGAGGCTCCAGGAGTGGTTGAGGAGGTCTAATGTCATCACACACCTGTTAGTGATGATGTCACATCAGCTTCTCTGTTGTCATCATCAGTCATCAGCTGATTATTGATGACATCACAGCCAAACATCAACAGGAGAAAATTCATCAAATTATTAAAAATCAGGTTAAAACAACATCAATCAGATAAACATGTAAACATGTAAACAAATGATGTCATAGCTTCCCTGGTGTTCAGACTGGCTCCTCCCACCTGCAGGTGTGTTAACCTGTGTGTGTGTGCTGCTCTGAGGTCACGTACAGGTGTGCGCTTCATTTACACACCTGAGTCCAGGTCAGAGCCACGCCCTCCTCCTCATCCTCAGTTTCAGAGCGACCAATCAGAGATTCTCTCCGTGTCACATGATATGTGTGTGTGTGTGTGTGTGTGTGTGTGTGTGTTTTTAAATCCTTCCCATCAGCAGTCTGAATAATCCAGTTGTAGTGACGGAGGCTGTCCAGCAGGTGGAGCTGTTTACTCTCCTGTGTTCTGGTTTGTTGGTTTTATTTGCGTGTCAGTGTGACGAGCCGTCTGCTCCTGTGTTTGTCTCTCAGTATCTATAAAGTTGTGACAAAGTGAAATAATTTTCTATGATGTGTTTTTGTAGGAGATGTTTAATAAATCAGTCGCATTGTGAAGCTGCTGTTTGGTTCATCTTTAACCCTTTGAATCCCGCAGTGACATCACTGTTCTCCTGATGATGTCAGACGCCTTTCACACGTGTTTAAACCAGCGGCGCCCACAGGGTCCACACTTGTCCTCAGTCAGTGTGACACAGGCTGCATCATACTGGTGTCTGTCCAGTAGTCACTTCCTCTACAGCAGGCAACAGAACTTCAAAATAAAAGCTCTGGGCCACAAATTCACTGTACTTCAAAGTAAAACATGTTTTTCTAACAAACGTGTCTCGTCAGCTGCAGTCAGGGTTGAAATAAACTAACGTTTGAGGTCAACATGTCAAAGGTCAGTAGGGACGGTGTCCTCTCAGGGTCAAAGGTCAGTAGGGACGGTGTCCCCTCAGGGTCAAAGGTCAGTAGGGACGGTGTCCCCTCAGGGTCAAAGGTCAGTAGGGACGGTGTCCCCTCAGGGTCACACTCTGCTGATAAACTGCTGCGTCTCCGTCCAGTAAAGCTCAAATAAATACATAAGGTTAAAGGTCAGTGAGCGACCTGCTGAGCAGCCGCCCATCCAAACTGCAGACAGGAAAAACTTTATTATCACATTTTAAAATCATGTCACAGAATTATTTGATATTTAAGCTTCTTTCTGTCTTTGTTTTTGTTTTTTACTATTTTCTTGCTCCTTTTTTTTTTGATCATTTACTTCCTTTTATTTCTTTTTCTTTCTTGTTTCCTTCCTCTACTGCCCTCCTCCTCTTTTTCCTCTCATTCTCTCTCCCTTGTTTCCTTGTCTCCTCTCTCCTTGTTTCCTCTCTTGTATCTTTTTACTAATCTTCTTGACATTCTTTGAGTCGTGTGTTTCGTAGCTCGCTGTCTTCTTCATGTGTTGTTTACAGAGATGCAGCCACTGCACTCAGAGGGTTAATGTGAGAGAGTGATGTGTGTTCTTCACATGAACAAACGACCCCAGCTGAACACACACAGGTCAACTCTCCTCCTGTAACACTGAGATGTGTGTGTGTGTGTGTGTGTGTGTGTGTGTGTGTGTTTGTAGCCAGCGTTTCTCTGAGAGGAGTTCATGTAGAGAATCAGAGACAGAGACAGGTGAGGAGGAGGAGCTGCAGCTGACCTTCAGGTAAGATGACATCACATACCTGCAGATAAATGACACGACTCCAAAGAACCAGTGAAGTGTGACTCACTGACGTCATCAGACTCAGAAACATCCTGAACTTGTGCTGTAACTCTGACGTGATGCGATGATACGATAACCAGCTCAGAAAATATCACAGTGTTAATCTCAAAAACTACGATGAACATTTTTAGTCAACGATATATTTTTTTTTTTTCATGACAAAACAAGTCGACGAGCTAAAAATCGATCTTGGTGATAAAAACCAAGATAGAATCTGTTTAACTGTCACTGATGAGCCGTGGTGAGAATATTGGTGGTGAAATTCAGACGCCACATGACGTGACGACAGGCTGATGAGCTCCAGTAGACAGTCTGACCTCAGATCAGTTCCTGTGACACAGGAGAAAGTTTAGTTTTTATTCACCACCTCAGACGATCGTCGTGTTCAAAGAAGAAGAGCTCATGTTAAAACGCAAACTGCTGTGTGTGTCCTCCAGAAGCTGAACTCACCTCTGACTGTTTCTCTGCTGTCACACAGTCACATGTTCATTTCACAGACACATAGAAACTATAAATACACTTTAACACATTCACTTAATGAATAAATTCTGACTTTATTTGGTGTTTGTGTCAGACACTGATCTGCAGTGACGACTGGTTACGTGTGTGTTGGTGTCGTCAGTGACGTACACAGGTTCAGACGGGCCCCAGGGGTCATGACTGTGACGGGCCCCACACAGCAGCTGAAAGTGTAGTTTAACGTGAGTTCTTGTTTTAACACAGACGTGTCCTGTAGGCCCCCCCACCCCAGGGGCCCCAGAGCAACCACTCTGCCCACACTATCTTTATTTACACCCCTGCATGTTGTTCAGGGTCGAGTCTGTATTTGATCATGTGACCATACTATAGAATGTACAGTAGCTGTTTGAAGACAAAATCTGGCCCTGGGGCCCATCGTAACAAAGACCACGGGGGCCCATCGTAACAAAGACCACTGGGGCCCGTCCTGACGACTGTACACTACGTCACCTTTTCCTCTGATGACATCAGATCCAGACGTTGAGCAGGCTGGTCCTCAGACGTCTCTTTGTCTCTGAACAGCTGATTTAGAAACACAAATAAATCATCGTTACATCACAGATCAGTGTGAAGGCCTCACTCATTCATGTTATTTATCTGACTGACATCACTTCCTCCCTGTCTTTCACTTGGCACTGTGGCATCATGAAGGGGCGGAGCTACCCTCTACATCCTCCTCCTCCTCCTCCTCTTCATCATCATACTGAACATCACTATCTGAGTCATGAAATGATTCTGTGCGATGCGTCTCTCTGTCTCGTCCCATCGCCACACGTCTTCACTGATTCTCGGTCAAACGTATGTGAAGGCTGTGATGGAGGAGGAAAACACACACAGTCCTGTATGATGTGAAACTGTGATGTCAGACGCAGTGTGTGAACGTGACACAACGTGAGGTCGGATTTATTTTGAGAGGCGTGGACAAGAAAAACTGACTGTGTGTGCAAAGACCTTCACTGCTGACTGTGTCCATCATGAACACATGAATGTCTCTATCTAGAGTCAGTGTTTGGTTTGTCCCTTCTGGGCTACTGTAGAAACGTGGCGGTGCAACATGGTGATCTCTGTAGACGAGGACCTGCTCCCTGTGGAGATATAAACGCGTCATTCTGAGGGAACCAGAACACAACCATTAGATCAGCTGTGTGTGACACACTGGTGATTATTGAAACTGTCCAGCAGGTGGAGCTGTTTACCTGCAGCAGCTGCTTCAGTGCCAGTCTGTCACACATACACACACACACGCGCGCACACACACACACACACACACACACACACACAGATACAGCTGCTGCTTTTTGGAGAAATCAATAACTCATAATTGCAGTGTGTATGTTTCTATAGTGTGTGTGTGTGTGTGTGTGTGTGTGTGTGTGTGTGGTGTTCAGGTGCTGCCCTTGGCTGCAGTCTGCAGGTTATTAGAGGACCTGGACAAAATGCACCGGTCACTGTGAGTGTGTGTGTGTGTGTGTGTGTGTGAAGGTCTCTGTGTGTATTATTGAATGTTTTTCTTTCTGTTTGACCTTTTAAAGAAACGCTCTGTTCTCTTTTGTCCGTCGGTCTGTTTGTACACTTAATAATCTTCACTGCAGTCACTGTGTGTGTGTGTGTGTGTGTGTGTGTGTGAATATGGTGACTGTAAAAATGTTTTTACCATTTGGGACTGTTTGTAATTTATACGGGGAGACATGTGAAATCATTTCTAAGCTCAGGACACAGATTTAAATGGTTTTATTTTTATTTATTTTTGTGCCAATTTTTTAAGGAAATGTTCCAGATTGTGGTGATGAATGTGAAAACGGTCTCCACAGTGACAGAATTTTTCCTCAAGGCTCAGTTTACACGATTCACATTTAGGGACTGTTCATTATTTATGGGGGGGGCATGTCAAATGATTTTTTAAGCTCTGCAGAGGGACTGTTTTATACTGTAAAAGGTTGTATTTTGTATTTATTTTACCACTGAAAGAAAACATGACCCCAAATTCTGGCAATTTTCCAAATGTTGGCGATAACATGTGGTGATACATTTTGGTATTTTATGAAAGAAAGAAAATATTCCTTCTCAATTTAAGTGATTTTCAGAAATCTTTGTGAAGTAGTTTCAGCATGTTTTCTTCAAAAATCACCAAAGTTGCAGCATCTATCAGCCAGAAACTGTAGAACTGGAATTATTGTTGGATTTTTGAATGTCCAACGATCCTTGAACGCAAATTGTGTGACAAAATAAACATACGTAAATCTGATCTTCAAACAGTGACAGTTAATCAAAATAATGTCTCATGATATCAAAGTGAGAATACAGTGTGAAAACACAGCAGCAGAATCTGCTCAGTAAATGTGAGGAAACATTTCACACTCAGTTTGTTTGAGGAGATTTGATCTGGTGTCTTCAGCAAAGACTCCCTTTATTTAACACTGAAGCTGATCAGCTACAGACCACCTGACATGTTTCAGTACATCACACTGCTGCTGACACACGGTCAGTGAAGTCGAACCCTGATCCCTCCAGCTGAGAGGTGACAGTGCTAACCACCGTGCCACCATGCCACTGTGCCACCATGCCACTGTTCCACTGTGCCACTGTTCCACTGTGCCACCATGCCACTGTTCCACTGTGCCACCATGCCACTGTGCCACAGTGCCACCATGCCACTGTGCCACCGTGCCACTGTTCCACTGTGCCACCGTGCCACTGTTCCACTGTGCCACCATGCCACTGTTCCACTGTGCCACTGTGCCACCATGCCACTGTGCCACCATGCCACTGTTCCACTGTGCCACTGTTCCACTGTGCCACTGTGCCACCATGCCACTGTTCCACTGTGCCACTGTTCCACTGTGCCACCATGCCACTGTTCCACTGTGCCACCATGCCACTGTTCCACTGTGCCACTGTTCCACTGTGCCACCATGCCACTGTGCCACCATGCCACTGTTCCACTGTGCCACTGTTCCACTGTGCCACCATGCCACTGTTCCACTGTGCCACCATGCCACTGTTCCACTGTGCCACTGTTCCACTGTGCCACCATGCCACTGTGCCACTCACAGACCAAACTCATCAGGTCTGTTTTTTATTGACCAGCTGACCAATTAGTTTGTGTCCTCTGAGAAACAGCGAGCAGAGGGAGGTCTGCACCGTCTGACTGCAGCTCAACACTCTCTGGTCTCCAACATGACACTGACTTCAGTGTCACTGCTGCTGCTGTGTCTCAGAGTAACAGTTAAAATGATGTGTACCGGCCTCTGAAATAAACACAGGTTGTTTCTGTCTCATCCCTGATCAGCTGGTGTCACAGTCAGATCTTCGTATGCTGGATGTGTTTCTGGTCACCGTCCGTACAACACAAGAAGATATTTCACCTGAACACCACACCAGCAAATCTCTGTTTTTCTTTTTTTTGCTCATAAATTTAATTCAGATTTATTGATTTCAGTCTGATATTTTTTTCATCCGTCGTCTGTCACAGTTTTGATATTTTCCTTGTCTTGTCTTTGTCTCTTTTATGTCTCAGTCTGTGGACGAGCTCAAACAGCATCTCTGTCTCACTGAATCTGATCCTCAGTAAATACTGACAGCTCTATAATTCAACACTTTATCACAATCACTGAACAGTGTCTGCAGAATATGTTCATAGACCCCGATCACAGAACTGATACATATTTATATCAATAATCGGTCTGAGTCTGTTCTGCAGCTCCTTATTTGACCTCCTGCATCTAAAACGCTCCATAGAAAATACATAAATCATTTCTGTTCTAAGATTTAACATCAAAGAAGAAGAAAGTGTGTTCAGGTCGACAGGTTCAGGGACGCCTTTAATTCTTCTTAATTACTCACAGCAATTAGTGTGTGTGTGTGTGTGTGTGTGTGTGTGGAGGTGAAATGTTAAAAGCTTCAGTGAATTTTCAGGATGGAACCCGAGCCACTCTGATTTCCCAGCAGCCTTTGTGTTCGTCTTCAGTCTCCTGTTTGTTTACTGTGAATCACCGTCATTAAATTTAAGGAAATGATTCCTCCGTCGTTAAATTCAATACTATGTCCTTCAGTAACAGAGGTTTCCCGTACCGACTTTAACCTCTCCCAAATTGATCATCTTGTCAATAGCGCCGTAGGCTCGCTGCAAACAACACTCGACTCTGTAGCTCCTCTTAAAAAGAAGTTAACAAAGCAAAGAAAGTTCGCTCCTTGGTATAACTCTCAAACATCTTTATCTGATGACATAGTTTCTCTAGATGACATTGCTCTGGCCTCTAGCACTACCGTAAGAAACCTCGGAGTAATATTTGATCAAGATTTGTCTTTTAATTCTCATTTAAAACAAACCTCACGGACTGCATTTTTTCATCTGCGTAATATTGTGAAAATTAGGCCTATCCTGACCCGAAAAGATGCAGAAAAATTGGTCCACGCTTTTGTTACCTCAAGGCTGGATTACTGTAACTCTCTATTATCAGGTAGCTCTAGTAAGTCCTTAAAAACTCTCCAGCTAATTCAGAATGCAGCAGCACGTGTACTAACAGGAACTAAGAAACAAGATCATATTTCTCCTGTTTTAGCTTCTCTGCACTGGCTCCCTGTAAAATCCAGAACTGAATTTAAAATCCTACTGTTAACTTATAAAGCTCTAAATGGTCAAGCTCCGTCATATCTTAGAGAGCTCATAGTGCCATATTATCCCACCAGAACACTGCGCTCTGAGAACGCAGGGTTACTCGTGGTCCCTAAAGTCTCCAAAAGTAGATCAGGAGCCAGAGCCTTTAGCTATCAGGCTCCTCTCCTGTGGAATCATCTTCCTGTTACGGTCCGGGAGGCAGACACCGTCTCCACATTTAAGACTAGACTTAAGACTTTCCTCTTTGATAAAGCTTATAGTTAGGGCTGGCTCAGGCTTGTCCTGTACCAGCCCCTAGTTAGGCTGACTTAGGCCTAGTCTGCCGGAGGACCCCCCTATAATACACCGGGCACCTTCTCTCTCTCTCTCTCTCTCTCTCTCTCTCTCTCGTATCCTATTACTGCATCTTGCTAACTTGGCCATTCTGGATGTCACTAACTCGGCTTCTTCTCCGGAGCCTTTGTGCTCCACTGTCTCTCAGATTAACTCATATCACAGCGGTGCCTGGACAGCGTGACGTGTGTGGTTGTGCTGCTGCCGTGGTCCTGCCAGATGCCTCCTGCTGCTGCTGCTGCCATCATTAGTCATTAGTCATACTTCTACTGTTATTATACACATATGACTATTGTCACACATGTATACTGCCAGGTATTAATACATACTTTCAACATATTGTACCACAGTAACCAGAACTATAACTATAATATTATTACTTTCATTAATGTTGTTGTAAGATACTGTCATTACCTGCATCTCTCTCTCTCTCTCTCTCTCTCTCTCTCTCTCTCTCTCTGTCTCATTGTGTCATGTGGATTACTGTTAATTTATCATGCTGATCTGTTCTGTACGACATCTATTGCACGTCTGTCCGTCCTGGAAGAGGGATCCCTCCTCAGTTGCTCTTCCTGAGGTTTCTACCGTTTTTTCCCTGTTAAAGGGTTTTTTGGGGAGTTTTTCCTGATCAGCTGTGAGGGTCATAAGGACAGAGGGATGTCGTATGCTGTAAAGCCCTGTGAGGCAAATTGTGATTTGTGATATTGGGCTTTATAAATAAAACTGATTGATTGATTGATCATCATCACCTCCATCTTCCTCCAACACACCACTGAGGCCCAGTTTTATACTAAAACCAAAACTAAGACTCATACTAATATTAAAAGTAAACCTGAGACTGAAACGTGAAAACTAAAATGTGAAGGTCACACATGGTGTCAGAGGAAACTGTACAGAGCTGCAGGTCGTCCCCCATCATCATCCTCACTGTGACCTCGTCACATGTCCACGTTTGGTCATGGACTGTCCACGTCCACATATGACATCCAAGGTACCCTGGGTGTGTTGGTTGTTGATCACATGTGGTTGCATTTGGCCAACACACACACACACACACACACACACACACACACACACGTGGTTACGTTTAGCCGACACGATAAATAGTTGATAAATGAAAAAAATGAACAGGACTGTTGGATTCGTTTTGTAATGACATTTCTGACAAATCAGAGCACTTCATCACATTAAGACAAAAATCTAATAACATTTGAAAACTGTCAGAAATCTGAGTGAGAGATATGAGCAGTATTTAATCATCATCATCTTTAACCTTCTGCAGCTCCTCACTTTCCTCTGTGCAGAGGAATTATTCTGTCACTTCTCCACATGAGCTGAGTCTGAATGAATCTGACTCAGGATCAGCTCAGCGCTGTCAGACTGAGGCTTCATCACACTGTGAGTCTGAATGTGTGTGACGTGTGTGACAGTCAGTGATCAGAACATCAGGACTCTGCTCAGTCGCGTCGCTGTGCTGGATTCCTTCAGAGTTCATCTCGCCTCACTGAATGTGTGTGTGTGTGTGTGTGTGTGTGTGTGTGTGTGTACTGTGAGTGTGTGTTTTCAGTGTGTATTTCCACAGTGTGTGTCCTCCCTCTCTGAGATAATCATCATATTATTGACGTGAGCGTCTCCATTAGACACTGATCACTCTCCCTCTCAGCTGCATCGATCTGCGAAGGTGTCGACGTGATGATGAAATCAGACAATCGATGCTCCCACTGATCCTCAGAAATCATGCTGAAGAGGCGGTGAGAGGTGAAGCAAGGCATGCTGGGTACAGAGCGATGGGTGCTCATCTTAATCTCTCTGCATGTGACAGTGTGCTGCTTTTCTCTGCGTGATCACACACTGAGTTTCTCTGGACTGTTGGACAGACAACAGGAGACGTGTGAAGACGTCTCTCTGACATCTTTGAACTGTTTACTGATGTTTTATGAACCAAACGATCAATCGATCAACCAAGAGAATAATCTGAAGATTTATTGATTATGAAAAAAGCAGTTTGCTGCAAAAAAAATCAGTCAATCAGATGAGACGCTGCAGTTCATAAAACTAAAACTATGAACCGATAGTTGAAACAGCTGCAGATGAACTCTCTGCTGATTCTAAATGTTACAAATGTTTGGATAAATAAATTTAAGCGTCTCATCGACAGTGAAACTTTTATGTGGTCATTATGGGATGTTTCTCTGTATAGATCATGTGTTCAGGGTCTGTAGACAGAGCCTGGTCTCAATCTGAAGACGGTGAAATCTGGCTCTTGATCAGTGAGCTGTGGCACTGGAAACCAATGAACAAAGGCGTCCTTTACCATCAGCGTGATACACAGCTGATGTTATAGTTATATAGTTTAGTGTCCCTGTTCTTTTTTTCTAAACGTAACCACATGTGCGTTGGCTAAACGTAACCGCGCGTGTGTGTTGGCTAAACGTAACCACATGTGTGTTGGCTAAACGTAACCGCGCGTGTGTGTTGGCTAAACGTAACCACATGTGCGTTGGCTAAATGTAACCGTGCGTGTGTGTTGTTGAAGGAAAAAAACATCAGTTGGTGGTGTTGTCCTGACGTAGTGCTTTTATTTTGAAAGAGACTGTATCAAACTGTACATTTCCTGTGAAAACAGAAGTGTATTTTGAAAACAGACAATGCATGTAACAGGCTGAAGTTGACACGGCGTCCCAGAACGTCAACAACCAACACACCCAGGGTACCTTGGACGTCATATGTGGACGTGGAAAGTCCACGACCAAACGTGGACATGTGACGAGGTCACAGTGAGGATGATGATGGACAACAATCTGCATCACACCTGCAGCTGCTGTACAGTTTCCTCTGACACCGTATGTGACCTTGACTCTTTGCTTTATTTCAGCTCCTTTCATTCCTTTATGTCTTCCTCCTCCTTCTCCTCCTCCTCTTTAGACAGGGAGTATGAATGTGAAGAGGATGAAGGAGGACGTCTGTATGCTTGTGTATCAACAACATGCTGCTGGATCATAAGGATGGATTATATGTGACAGGGTGCAGGGCGACATGGAAAAGAGCAGCAGAGAGATGTTTTTATCTGCAGGTGGAGGAAAGATGAAGATGAAGCACCAAACAAGAAACACACAGAGATTATGAGCAAGTAAAGTCACTGATGTTATAATGAAGGTGACAAAGACAACAGCAGCTGCTTTCTTGGTCACCTCTCTGACATTGTAAATGTAATAAACTCACGTTACGTCCAGCCACTCATATTTAATCTCATTCAGACAGATTGGATGCAGCAGCTTCAGTCACTGTGGGACGTCCGGTCTGTGGTCCGCTAGTTTCACTCATTCTCCAAATATGTTTGACGGTAGAAAAGTGTTTGTCACTCTATGATTTGCGTTTGTGTTCCACCGCAGTGTTGCACAGGACGCACAACAGTTTAGCTCTGCCTTTCATGAAGAACATCAGGGAACAGTTTGGCACAGTGTGTAGCAGTCACTGTTGTTGACTGACGTAGTGTTGTGAGACGCCAGAATCACATGTCTGCATCTTCATACCATAAACAAGGAAGTGAATTTGGTGACATACATCCATTACGTTTGATTGATTGGTGGAACTCACAGGAGGCTGGTCAGAATAGACGATCAGTTGCGATGACTGGACAAAATCGGACAGTCGTGCAGAATTCACAGAGACTGGTTGAATTTGCATCAGTTGTTATCATCAGAACATCACAAATTCCTGGAGCGACTGGACAGATGAGCCTTATACATGTTCATATTTGTTCAGATAAAAAGAACGATTTAAATCATATGGAAAATAAAGTAAAGGAATAATGAATGAATGTAATTCAATAATTAAAGCTAATTAAATGACCTTCAGGAAATGCACACACACCAAACTCCATCTCACGTAACAAGACACTTCCTGCAGCACCTGAAGGCAACACTTTACTGTCTGATGATGAAATGTGATCATGTGACAGACTGCTTCATGCTGTCTGTGTCTATTGATCTGTTTTATTTTGCTTTGTGTGTGAAAACTGATAAATATATTATTGAACCTGTGTCTCTCTGTGAACAGCACCAGAACACACGCCGTGATAAACAGATCATTTGATTCATTCATTTTCAGGTTTGTGAGAAGTAATTAAACAACAACAGAGTGTGTTCAGGCAGGAAACTGCTGCAGGTGGCGCTCTGCTCATATTTAGACTCACACAGGTCCAAAGGTCGTTGGGGTCAAAGGTCAGGGGTCATGGGAAAGTAGTGAGTTGACCTTTGACTCCTGCTGGTGCTCAGGTGAGTTACCTGATGATGGCACAGGTGGGAGGGGTCAGGACAGAGGTCACACACAGAAACTGAGATAACATCACACACACACACACACACACACACACACACACACCTGGGGAGTTACCTGAGTGTGTATCAGATAAGGCAGAGCTCTTTATCCATCACCATGTAGCGTAGAAGCTAATACTCGCTAATGATGTCATCACAGAGTCTCTGACAGCAGGGACGGAGCTGATTGGACGCTGCAGGAGTTTTTTTGAACAAAGAAAGTCAAAGACATTCAAATATTTCACAGGTTTTATCCACAAACTGGCGAGCTCACAGAGACGCTGCTGAACTTGTCTTTGTCTCGCTCACGTACAAAACACCTGTGGAGGAAATAATCATGATTTATTGATTTCTACCTCCACTGATTTACTTTAACACGTTGCCTGGGTTCACTGATGATGACAGGAATCTCTGCTCACAGTTTCATGGAGCTCATTTGCTGAATTTTATTTTGATAAATTTTATATACATTAATCTAAATTTGTAAAGAAAAAACTTTCTGTCTAAATAAAGAAATACATATAATCTATTTGGCATTAGTGGAGATATATTACACCTGAACATTACAAACGTTGTATTTAACTTTATTCTTTTATTGTTTAATCTTCTATAATGACAAGCTTTAATCCCCTAAGTGTTAGGGTGACAGACATATATACATATATATATATATATATACAGTACAGGCCAAAAGTTTGGACACACCTTCTCATTCAAAGCATTTTCTTTATTTTCATGACTATTTACATTGTAGATTCTCACTGAAGGCATCGAAACTATGAATGAACACATGTGGAGTTATGTACTTAACAAAAAAAGGTGAAATAACTGAAAACATGTTTTATATTCTAGTTTCTTCAAAATAGCCACCCTTTGCTCTGATTACTGCTTTGCACACTCTTGGCATTCTCTCCATGAGCTTCAAGAGGTAGTCACCTGAAATGGTTTCCACTTCACAGGTGTGCCTTATCAGGGTTAATTAGTGGAATTTCTTGCTTTATCAATGGGGTTGGGACCATCAGTTGTGTTGTGCAGAAGTCAGGTTAATACACAGCCGACAGCCCTATTGGACAACTGTTAAAATTCATATTATGGCAAGAACCAATCAGCTAACTAAAGAAAAGTGAGTGGCCATCATTACTTTAAGAAATGAAGGTCAGTCAGTCCGGAAAATTGCAAAAACTTTAAATGTGTCCCCAAGTGGAGTCGCAAAAACCATCAAGCGCTACAACGAAACTGGCACACATGAGGACCGACCCAGGAAAGGAAGACCAAGAGTCACCTCTGCTTCTGAGGATAAGTTCATCCGAGTCACCAGCCTCAGAAATCACAAGTTAACAGCAGCTCAGATCAGAGACCAGATGAATGCCGCACAGAGTTCTAGCAGCAGACCCATCTCTAGAACAACTGTTAAGAGGAGACTGTGCGAGTCAGGCCTTCATGGTCAAATAGCTGCTAGGAAACCACTGCTAAGGAGAGGCAACAAGCAGAAGAGATTTGTTTGGGCCAAGAAACACAAGGAATGGACATTAGACCAGTGGAAATCTGTGCTTTGGTCTGATGAGTCCAAATTTGAGATCTTTGGTTCCAACCGCCGTGTCTTTGTGAGACGCAGAAAAGGTGAACGGATGGATTCCACATGCCTGGTTCCCACTGTGAAGCATGGAGGAGGAGGTGTGATGGTGTGGGGGTGTTTTGCTGGTGACACTGTTGGGGATTTATTCAAAATTGAAGGCACACTGAACCAGCATGGCTACCACAGCATCCTGCAGCGACATGCCATCCCATCCGGTTTGCGTTTAGTTGGACCATCATTTATTTTTCAACAGGACAATGACCCCAAACACACCTCCAGGCTGTGTAAGGGCTATTTGACCAAGAAGGAGAGTGATGGAGTGCTGCGGCAGATGACCTGGCCTCCACAGTCACCGGACCTGAACCCAATGGAGATGGTTTGGGGTGAGCTGGACCGCAGAGTGAAGGCAAAGGGGCCAACAAGTGCTAAACACCTCTGGGAACTCCTTCAAGACTGTTGGAAAACCATTTCAGGTGACTACCTCTTGAAGCTCATGGAGAGAATGCCAAGAGTGTGCAAAGCAGTAATCAGAGCAAAGGGTGGCTATTTTGAAGAAACTAGAATATAAAACATGTTTTCAGTTATTTCACCTTTTTTTGTTAAGTACATAACTCCACATGTGTTCATTCATAGTTTTGATGCCTTCAGTGAGAATCTACAATGTAAATATGTCATGAAAATAAAGAAAACGCATTGAATGAGAAGGTGTGTCCAAACTTTTGGCCTGTACTGTATATATATGTATACATCACAGGAGTGACTCAAAGGGACTTGACCAAATTTTGCAGTTAACAAATCTGCTCACTCACTACATTTTACCTGCTTCAAACCCCCCTTTTTTTTTCAAAATCTCCGTCTGCAATTTCTCTTTTAAATTCTCTGTAATTTTTTATTATTGCTTTTATAATCTTTTATTGATAATCAATTTATTAACTTTCTAAAATATATTTATAGACTCCTTTACTCTACTGAACTTCTTGGCATATTTATTTATCCTTACTTAATACTCATCTACTTATATGTGTATATATGTTACAGTATGTAAAACTTGCAAATTTTTAAATTTAATTTTAGTATTTGTATTTTTGTATAGCCTATTTATAGTGTATTATTGTTTATTCTTTGTGTTGTATATTCAGTAGATATTCTTTATCCTTAGAGAATATGCTAAGGTTTATTTTTTCATTTATATAGGTTATTTTCTCTATTTGTTTAATATGTGCATACTCTGTCTATCTATCTATCTATCTATCTAATTCATATTTATCTACATCAGAAGGGAAGTTATTATTTAATTTAATTTAATTTAATTTAATTTAGTTTAATTTAATTTAATTTAATTTAATTTAAAAGTGGTTCTTCTTCTGTCTCGTGTTTTCACTGAGACTCTTGGTATGAGAGTGAAACAGCGCCCCTCTGGACTCTAACGGCTCTGTACAGGCCAGACTCGGTACTGCAGCTCCAGTGTAGACCGGAGGAAGGCGCGCACAGGTGGAGGTGATTAAACTCTGATCGTCACGGATCGATCGGTTTGATCCGGTGATGGTGACGTCAGTTTGGAGCTGTTACCGGTCAGGACTCGGTGAGGTCGGTGTCTCTGTGGAGTCACACAGAAGTTAGTGTCGAAAAGTTCATTATACGAAGTGAAACAGTGGGAACAGTTAGCTTCAGTCAAACAAGAAGTTAGCCCGTTTTTCTAAGTGGCGGGAAACGCGTTCCGTCAGTAAACAAACAAAATGGCGTCACAACAACAAAAGAGGTCAGGAGGAGGCTCACCTCCAGGAAGGAGAGAAGGGACCAGAGGAGTGCAGGTAAGGTGAGTCAGACACACCTGTCTCCCTGTCTCTCTGTCTGTCTGTCCCTCACTTTGGTCCAGACTGTCTCATCTCATCACCTGTTGGATGGACAGTGATAGATGTGGTTCATCGATGCTCTGACTTGTTACCTGTCTCCATCTCCAGGGGCCTGTATCACGAAGCGAGATCAACCTATCCTGGGTTGACTAACCCTAACAATGGCAATCAGGATAATCGGTATCACGACGCTGGATATCAACTCGGTATCTCAACCCAGGGTTGCTTTATCAAGAGCCGTGAACGCGCACGCAGCGGACCAATCACAATCATGAGAGAAGCGCAGCGTCACTGAGCGTCACTGAGCGTCCTCACAGAGCGCCGTATGTGAGGGGAAAAAGTATTTCTCATGTGAGGATCAGAGATTAATTCTACTAAAATATGAGGAGGAGAAAAGCAACATTAGAGAAAAGGCCAACACCGTGGCAGCTGCAGGAGGAGGAAACATGCGTGGCAACGCATAACGGGATGAATAATGTTTAGTTTTAGTTTAGATTAGTTTATTTGCACATAATGTTAAAAACAGACAGTATAACATTTACAAGATTAAAAAAAGAAAAGTGCCGGAGAGGTTAGAAGCCACTAAAAGCTTATCAAAGAAATTCCCCTGTCAAAACATCAATGAAATCACATCATAGAGAAGAAAAGAAACAGGTGAGGAAAGAAGAAATAGAGGAGGAGAGAGGGAAAAATCAAGACAACACAAGGCAGCAAATAAAATGATGTGTAGGTTAAATGACTCATCACTGGTTCAAGTAGCTACAGTACCTGTACCTGTACATCTGACACTGATCACACCCTTGAATCCCATGAAATCAATGCTGCGCAGATGAATTGCGTGTATTACAATTATCGTCTAACATCATTGCGTCTGATAAACTGGTCTTCTTTGTCATAACGTTATATATGCTACAATAAAGCTTAAAGCTGACGCCACAGTTAAATCATATCAACACCAAACTGATAGTCTGAATAAAATCATCCTGATATTGAGCTGTGTTAGAAATTAACAGCTGTGCAGAAATATACCTAGTGTCCCTCTTTAAGAAACAAAAGGAAAATCCTCAAACACCATGAAGTGTAGACATGATAGGCTACTTTCCACATTTCCAGCAGCAAAGCTGTCAGTTAGGCCCATTATCTTTAACAGGGATCATTTCCTCCAACAAAACAAAATGTTGGCACTAATTAATGGTGCTATTAAGTGTCCGCTAATGATCAGTTTCTTTCTTATGAAGGGCTGGGATGAAAGTTCCACTTCTTTCCACTCCTTTTTGAACAATCTTTTCATTGTCTGTTGTTGTTGCTTTCTTTTCTTTTTAATGTTCAAAATAAACTTTCAAATCAAAATCAATCAAATGAATTAAACTTCCCGTCATGACTGGGCTGCATTTCTGTCAGCCATCAACAGCTGATTGGCCAGTGGGTGGTGCGTTTTATAGGATCAGATTCAACCCTGAACTTACCCTGCTCCGGAGCAGGATAGCCGTTCAGAGTAAGTTACCATGGTGATCTACCCCGATAAGAACTGAACCGGCTTCGTGAGACCGAAAACCCAGGGTTAACCCTGAAGTTACCTCGCTAAGACATTAATCCTGCTTCGTGATACAGGCCCCAGGTGTTCCCATCAACATGTTGATGTGTCCAATACTTTAGTTAGTGACCAAACACCTGCACAGGTAAATAGCTAACAGAGACAGAACTCATGTCTCTGACACACAGCACAGGCAGGATTAAAAAAAAACAATTAACGTCTGGAGACCGATGAGACCTTCACCTGCTCAAGGTCACATGATCAATCCTCCACCCACTCACTGAAGGTCTCAGGGGAACACTAATAATTATTTTATTTCCTCTGGTTTCTTGTTTAACTCTGTTTAATGCTCGACCACTGTCAGCGCTCAGCTTTTTCATTTGACCCTTTTACCACAGCACGGCTCAGAGCTCTAAACTGAATCTGAGAAAGCAGCTGGTCCAGATAACCTAACCCTGACCTACAGCTGATCCACCGTGTCATATGGGTAATCTGACTTTATCCATATGTAAAATCTCCAGGTGAGGAAAGCAGCCTTTGTTGTTCCACTCAGAGAGGAGGTGATGCAGTTTGTCTATAACAGCTACAGAGCTACTGGAGTGACAGACAGACAGACAGACAGGTATGAGACAGACAGACAGACAGGTTTGAGACAGACAGACAGCTGTTGATGGAGCTCAGGACCACCAACATGGCTGCCACCACCTCTATAAGTGGGCGGAGCCGGCTGGTCCGGGGTCAGCGGCGGTCGATATTCAATCTCTTCAGTGAGCCGGAAACAATGAGACAACACAGAGACAGAGACCTGTTCATCTGGAAGACAATCAGAGAGCCACAGGAGGGGACAGACACTGACACAGAGACAGAGACAGTGAGACAGACACTGAGACAGTCAGATAAAATCACAAAACAGTTTTCAAAACATAATTAATAAACGCAATCATTAAAGTCGTTTATCAGTTAAAATCAAACTGAAAATATCAACTGAAGAAAACCTGATGTTTTAATCTGAAGCTGAAACAGTGGCGTCAGGACCCGACGTGTCCTCAGTTTGTCTGTTTGTAGTGAACCCGGCTACACATGTCCGTCCACAGGTGAATTTCATTACCCTTCAGTTTACTGCTCTGCACACAGTACAGGTCGGCCTGTGGCCGTGCTGCCTGCTCTCTCCGGTTTTACACCAGGCTCGGCTCCTTTCAAAGACTCCTTGCGAAGCACTCCTCCGGGGTTTTTTTCGGACCTAATTCAGGGTATCCGCGGGGTTGTAAAAGGTATTAAAAGGTAGTAAATGAAATTTACCAAAATTAAGGCCATTAAAAAGTATTAAAAGGTAATAAATGTCATCTGAGGTGGTATTAAATTTTCAAACCACGATCCAACTATGAGTTTTTTTCCATTTGTGTTAAGTGCAGGCTAAAAATCCTAAAAATCCTGTGATTTTATTTATTATATAAATTATATGTGCGAGTAGGACCTGAGTGATATCAAGGATGTGATGTCAGTCAGTGTCAGGAAAAAAACCCCCAAAACAAACAATTCGCGCCTCAGTCAGTCTACAGTATGCTCCGTTGCAGATTGCTGCCAAAACAGTCATCATGGGGAAATGTAAGTTTTCGGACCTCTGGTTAGGGGACGCGAAATTCAAAGACTGGCTCAGGCCAGTAGTTGGTAACAGCCAAGAGGCTTATTGCCATGTCTGTAAAAAGACAATAAATATCACCTGGTTGGGGGTGAATGCTGTCAGGTCCCACATGGAGTCCAGTGGCCACCAATCAAGAATGCACTGACGTAGTGAGCAACTGCCAATTTCCATGTTTTGCACTAGCGCGACGGCTACATCACCGCAAACCTCCACCGCTCCCCTGCAAGCCACTGCAAGCGGTAGCACCGTGAGTAGACCTACGACGACAGACGTAACTCTATGCCCCACTTCAACATTGCGAGCTGAGGTGCTGTGGTGCCTGGGAACAGCAACGAAACACCACTCATATGGCTCCAATGAGGGGATAGGAGAGCTCTTCAGGAACATGTTTACAGATTCAGAGATAGCAAAAAACTTTGCGTGTGGCAAAGACAAGACGAGCTGTTGTAGCACATCAAAGTAAGTATATTTTCTAATAATTATTAATTATGCTGTTGAGCGCGTGTGCCATATTTATCCCCGTATTGATTAAAACCAGACGCGGCCCGTCACACGGGCACTGAAGCCCAGACTTGACGGGCCCGATGTAATTCTCGGTTCGGACCGAGCCCATACAGATCCATCACATCTGGGAGCTCAGAAGAACAGACAAGCAGCCCACTCGAGCAGAAAGACAGTAAAGGGACTGTGTGTGTGTGTGTGTGTGTGTGTGTGTGTGAGTGAGAGAGACAGAGAGAGAGAGAACCAACAGTAAAGCCCCTCACCCCCATTCATTCAAAGGAAATTTATTAGTTGTTGGTTTAAGCATTGATGAGGTAATCGCTGTTAGTATGTTATTTTCTTTTCAGTGATGTTCCTCGTTACATGTTTATTGCTGTATTTATGAAAAAACATCAACCAATATTGCATATACATCCATAATTCTTATAATGGCTAATTAAAGAATACTTATTTTTACACTGACATATTCTTAATTAGAAGTGTTACTCAAAAAACCTGCATTTGTAGACCTAATTTGAATTTTATTCGAATACAAATAGAAATACTTTTATTTATTTTTATTGGACTCAGTGAGACCTCTGTGGTTTTTTTCTGTTAGAAAATTGTGTTACTCTGTTAATATTTTTGGTGTTTGATTGCAGTTGTTGTACAATTTTATCAAATTGATGGTTAGTTATTGTGTTGCTTGGCAACAGTTACGGATTCCACATTATGCAGAGGTTATGACCTATATGTCAGTTGAGATTAATAGCATGTTTGTCACAGCAGTGTGAATGGTTCGTCCTATGAGAAAGGTTCAGACATCCTGGAGACACTGTCAGGTTTAAATCAAAGGCTACAGATTTTAGCTTTACATCCAATAAGGGATGATTATTTTCTCAAAGGTCATGTTTCCTCATCAGTGTCAGATATTCGAAGTGTTAAGCTGGCAGCTAAGGAAGCTCTTCATAACCCTCTAGTTTCTCCTTTCCTCGTCTCCTCATCCAGGCTGAGATTCTCAGTGTCCTGAGTCACAAGAACATCATTCAGTTTTATGGAGCTGTGCAGGAATCTCCCAACTACCCCCCCTTTTAATTCATCTCTGATTTTATCTCAGTGTTGGACAGTTTTTCTCTCTCTGTTTGAACTGTGCACGTGTTAAATGTTGAATTCATTTAATTAGACATTTCTGTTTTTAACTTTTTAAACCTTTTCTGATTTTCATTTGTCATTCTGTCTTCATTGAGGTAGAATGATGGTGAAAGAAAGAGTGTAGCACTGGAGAAGTGGTGTGTGCTCTTCCTACACATAACAATGAAATAACTTTTTGTCTTGGGTTAAAGTAAAATAACAAATAATTGTGTATAGGTCAGTGTTTTTATTAAGGCAAAAAAGTAACAAAGTATCTAGTAACTGTAATAATAGGTACTTGATTTGAATTGTAAGCATTGCACTTACTCACTCAGAAAGTTAAGTAAGAAAATGACAGTAATCCGTCACTTTATAATTAGTTACCCCCAACACTGAAGTTCGAAAGGTTGCCACTACAGTTGCACCTTGAAGTCGTGTTGGTATTAAAAAATATTGTGACGGTATTAAAAAAGGTATTAAAAAGTATTAAATTCAACTTAATAATTTCTGTATAAACCCTGTAATTGTATTGCGGAGTTTTGCACAGCAGCGACCAGATCTTTGCTCTCAAACCACAAATAAATGTAATGGCACAACAGTCTCCTTCAGTACATTATTCTATGCTTTCTTTTGATTTTCACATTGGCTAGTCATCCTGTTTAATTTGTCTTCTGATTAAATCGGAACCGTTGAAACAAGTTGTAGGAAGCCTCTGCAAGTAACTGGTTGCTGGCAGACACTCTGTGCTGCAATAAAATGGTTAATCAGCAGTGCCGTGCACTGTAGAGCCGATGTGCTGCTGGTTCTGCCGGCCTGAATAGAATATAATGTCTATAGCCTTACTGTTGTGTACAGCCTTATAGGCTGAGCTGAGTAGTGATGCGCGGGTCGACCCGTAACCCACGGGACCCGCAAATGGACCTGCGGGTCGGGCAGCAGTGATCGTCTGTTAAATCGGTCTGTAAATGATATTTTGACATTATTGGCTATTACTGTCATGGCATCCGAAGGTACTGATGCGTTGAGCAGGTGACAGTCCGCGGCCATTTTCAAAACACCACAATATCGAATACCACATTTTCATAACAAATACCTACCCATAGAAACGAATATTCGAATATCCGAATATTTGGGTTCAGCCCTAGTAGTTAGCATGTTGTAGCACGGTGGTTAGCATGTTTTCACATAGTGGTTAGCATGTTGTAGCATGGCGGTTAGTGTGGTGAACTCAGATCCTGATTTGTCTCATTATCAGTTTGGTTCGTAGGCGAAGGTCTAAAAACTCTTTAAAAATCTGGTGTTTTATTTATTAAAATGTTATTTTGTCGTTGTCCAATGAAAAACACGTATCTCCACTTTTGATGATTTTGAATTTTTACGCGCTTTGATGGACACTTCTGACACCCAATGGAGATACGTGTTGAATAGATGATGCAATAAAACGTCTTTCCATTGGTCATTTGGATACCCAATGCTAACAGTTGCTAGGGAATATTATGGACACTCCATGCACTGTAGAAAGTCAAAATTGTCAAAAGTGGAGATACGTGTTTTTCATCTGACAGCGATGTAATGTTAAATGAACATTAATAACATGTTAATCTGACAGCACAGTGTATTTTGAGTAGGCAGATACTTACATTTTTTGTCTGTTTCTACAGTTCTGTGAATTTCTGAAAAAGGGTATTTGTCTTTGTGTTTGCACCTGTCATTTACACGTAACCTGTGTTTTTCTCGGCGAAAACGAAGATTTTCAAAAACGGCTTCCAAAGTGAAAGTTTTTAAAAAATATCCGTTTCTATGGAGACGTGTAAACAGGATGGACGAAGATTTTGGAAAACGATGACGTTGCAACCCAGTTCACACATGCCCATTAGGCTCCTGGGAACTACGACAACAATGGCTGATATATGCCGGGTTGTTTATGTTTTGTTAGCACTTTTGGGACTACTTACGAGCTTACAAATGAACTTAGCACTGCTGCATCAACATCACCGCTACATCGGCGCACAAAGACGTCTGCTGTGCCCAATATTAGTCAGTGCATAGCAGCTAACTATGCTACATAAGGTTAAAATGTAGTTTATCATTGTTTTTATCACTAGCGCCAAGAGGAAAACAAATCACTGTGCATGTGCAGAACGTTCTTCTGTGGTGTTTGACATATGGCGAATTGCCACCTGCTGGCCTGGCGTGCTAACTGCAGCAAAAAGCTGCTGTTGTTGCGTTTTCGTGTAAACAGAGATATTGTTTTCAGAACTGATCGAGTAAACCCGGATCTGTTTTTATTTGTATCGGTATCTGTAAACAAGGCCTAAATTGTGCTTATTGTTGAGCTGTTAGTTCCAGCGGTTGCTAACAGCTAACAGCTAATGGCTAACGATAACTAGCTCTCCTGCTGCTGATGTCAACAGAGGGCGTGAGCTGTAACACAACAGCGTTGGCCTGTGACATATAACATATGTGCCAGCAGCTTTTTATAAACGATAGCAAAGACATAACCAACCCGGTCTCATTCAGAAGTCTTTGAACACTGGTGCTCGGGCAGAGACTTCTGTGTCAGACACCGACAGAAAAAGCCATCCTTTCACGTCGGCATGATACGCGGCCGATCACTGTCAGTTTGAATCCTTCACACTGTAAATACAGGACACTGTTTAAAATCCATGTCAATCCATTGACTGTTTACGACTGTGCCTGTGTGTATAGTTCACTGACTGAACTCCTGACTGGAGCTACAGGTTTATTTTTGTAGAGGGTCACTGGTGCTTCTTTAAGTCAGCCCTCTGTGTGAGTGTGTGTGTTAAACCAGAGCATGTTTGTGTTATTGTGTGGTTTGGGTGAAGCGGCAGCCTGAAGGAGTCAGTCTGTGTTATTATCTTCAGTAAATCTTCATTAAAGCGTTTCCTCCTGCTGCGAGCGTCTCCTCTCGTCTCCTGCCGCTCGGCGCTGCGATGAAGATAAAAGCATTTATCCACCTGCTGCTGAGGCTCCGACACAAGGCCAGCGAGAGCCGAGAGCTCTCAATGATGCTTTTAATTCTCTTTATCTGCATCTGAATGTATCCGTCAGGTACAGAACACACTCCATCTGTGTGTGTGTGTTTGTTTGTTTCTAAATGAAGAGCTCAATCAGGGAAAGTCATTATTAGTGACGAACAATTATGTACAAGGCCGCAGGAGTTGGCCTTGTGATGCACACTGGTCCTTTTAGTTCACACACACACACACACACACACACACACACACACACACACATTCAGTTGGTCCCGTCCTTCAGAGTCACTTTGCTTCATAATGGAGAGCAACCTGTCAGCAGCTCCTAATGCTAATAGCAGAGCTCTGTACGTCTGCACCGCTCTGTCTCTTTAATGGCGGTTGTTGAACTTCTCTCGTCTCGTCTTTGTTTCTATAAAACGGCGTCGGAGCTTTTAGGCCTTCATCAGAGTCTGAGCGGTGAATATTCCTTCAGAGCTGCTCAGGATCAGTTTATTGTGCCAACAGAGGAGGAGAAGAAGAAACACAACTTCTCTGTTACTGTCCCAGTAATGTCTCCTGCAGCTCTGGTCAGTCTAAGTTTAGAGCAGCGACTCTGACACGTGGATCTGATAAACTATGACCTCATGTGTGATGTCACAGGCTACGACATAACAGCTTCACGTACTGAGTGATGCTGCACGGTTATTACTGCTCCAACTGTGGAGCTCAGCATAGAGGGGCACGTTATTAATTATTAATTATTATTATCATTAATAAAATGTCTGAAAATAACCTGAAGTGTCTCTTCCTTTATTTTCACTTCCTCCCAACTTTTGCTCCATCCTTTCTTCCCTTTCCTCAGTTTCCTTCTTTCCTTCCTTTCCTCCATCTTTCTCTTCTCCTTTACTTCCTTCCTGCTCCCTCCATCTCTCCCTCCTCCTGTTCCTGTCCTCTCTTTAAATACCTCTCTGTCTGATCTCTGTGTTTTATTCTGGGTTGAAGCTTTTATTCTGATACCTGTCTGCTGATAGGTGTGTGTGTGTGTGTGTGTGTGTGTGTGTGTGTGTGTGTGTAATTGGTCTGTAGTTTCTACCCACTGAGAGTCTAACAGCTTTATAATGTCAGTCTGTCAGTCAGAGAGTCAGTGAGGAGGAGAGGAGAGGAGGAAACAGGAGGAGAGGAGGGGAGGAAACAGGAGGAGAGGAGGGGAGAGGAGGGCAGGAAACAGGAGGAGAGGAGGGGAGGAAACAGGAGGAGAGGTGAAGAGAGGAGAGGAGGAAACAGGAGGAGAGGAGGGGAGGAAACAGGAGGAGAGGTGAAGAGAGGAGAGGAGGAAACAGGAGGAGAGGAGGGGAGGAAACGAGGAGAGGAAGGGAGAGGAGAGGAGGGCAGAAAACAGGAGGAGAGGAGGGGAGAGGAGAGGAGGGCAGGAAACAGGAGGAGAGGAGGGGAGAGGAGGAAACAGGAGGAGAGGAGGGGAGAGGAGGAAACAGGAGGAGAGGAGGGGAGGAAACAGGAGGAGAGGAGGGGAGAGGAGGGAACAGGAGGAGAGGAGGGGAGAGGAGGGAACAGGAGGAGAGGAGAGGAGAGGAGGAAACAGGAGGAGAGGAGAGGAGAGGAGAGGAGGAAACAGGAGGAGAGGAGAGGAGAGGAGGAAACAGGAGGAGAGGAGGGGAGGAAACAGGAGGAGAGGAGGGGAGAGGAGAGGAGGGGAGAGGTGAGGGGAGGAAACAGGAGGAGAGGAGGGGAGAGGAGAGGAGGAAACAGGAGGAGAGGAGGAAACAGGAGGAGAGGAGAGGAGGTTTCAGCAGCAGCAGTTGTTAATTTATTTCCCAGGATTCCTTTCAGGTCATCATCATGTTTTCTGTCACTGTAACACACAGAGATGACACGTTTCATCTCTTCATCTTCAAACACGACATCACGTCCTGTGTGACTGTCATGACATCACATCCTGTGTGACTGTCATGACATCACATCCTGTGTGACTGTCATGACATCACGTCCTGTGTGACTGTCATGACATCACGTCCTGTGTGACTGTCATGACATCACGTCCTGTGTGACTGTCATGTAGAGCTGCCACTAACAGTTATTTTCATTGTCGACTAATCTGTCAATTATTTCTTCGATTAGTCGACTAATCATTTAATCAAAAAATGTGTTAAAATGTTGAAAAATGTCGGTCTGTCTCTCCCAAAACCCAAAATTACGTCATCTAATGTCTTGTTTCATGCTCACGCCAAAGGGTTTTAGTTCACTGTCATGGGAGAGTGTGTAAAGCTGCCAATATCAGCCCACCTGACTGCAGCCCACCTGACTGCAGCCCACCTGACTGCAGCTCACCTGACTGCAGCCCACCTGTCTGCAGCTCACCTGACTGCAGCCCACCTGTCTGCAGCTCACCTGACTGCAGCCCACCTGTCTGCAGCTCACCTGACTGCAGCCCACCTGTCTGCAGCCCACCTGACTGCAGCTCACCTGACTGCAGCCCACCTGACTGCAGCCCACCTGACTGCAGCCCACCTGATTGCAGCCCTCCTGACTGCAGCTCACCTGACTGCAGCTCACCTGACTGCAGCCCACCTGTCTGCAGCCCACCTGACTGCAGCCCTCCTGACTGCAGCCCTCCTGACTGCAGCTCACCTGACTGCAGCCCACCTGTCTGCAGCCCACCTGACTGCAGCTCACCTGACTGCAGCTCACCTGATTGCAGCCCACCTGACTGCAGCCCACCTGACTGCAGCCCACCTGTCTGCAGCTCACCTGACTGCAGCCCACCTGTCTGCAGCCCACCTGACTGCAGCTCACCTGACTGCAGCCCACCTGTCTGCAGCTCACCTGACTGCAGCCCACCTGTCTGCAGCTCACCTGACTGCAGCCCACCTGTCTGCAGCTCACCTGACTGCAGCCCACCTGTCTGCAGCCCACCTGACTGCAGCTCACCTGACTGCAGCCCACCTGACTGCAGCCCACCTGACTGCAGCCCACCTGATTGCAGCCCTCCTGACTGCAGCTCACCTGACTGCAGCTCACCTGACTGCAGCCCACCTGTCTGCAGCCCACCTGACTGCAGCCCTCCTGACTGCAGCCCTCCTGACTGCAGCTCACCTGACTGCAGCCCACCTGTCTGCAGCCCACCTGACTGCAGCTCACCTGACTGCAGCTCACCTGATTGCAGCCCACCTGACTGCAGCCCACCTGACTGCAGCCCACCTGACTGCAGCCCACCTGTCTGCAGCTCACCTGACTGCAGCCCACCTGTCTGCAGCCCACCTGACTGCAGCCCACCTGACTGCAGCTCACCTGACTGCAGCCCACCTGACTGCAGCCCACCTGATTGCAGCCCTCCTGACTGCAGCTCACCTGACTGCAGCCCACCTGTCTGCAGCCCACCTGACTGCAGCCCACCTGACTGCAGCCCACCTGATTGCAGCCCACCTGACTGCAGCCCACCTGACTGCAGCCCACCTGACTGCAGCTCACCTGACTGCAGCTCACCTGACTGCAGCCCACCTGACTGCAGCTCACCTGACTGCAGCCCACCTGACTGCAGCTCACCTGACTGCAGCTCACCTGACTGCAGCTCACCTGACTGCAGCTCACCTGACTGCAGCTCACCTGACTGCAGCCCACCTGACTGCAGCTCACCTGACTGCAGCCCACCTGTCTGCAGCTCACCTGACTGCAGCCCACCTGTCTGCAGCTCACCTGACTGCAGCCCACCTGTCTGCAGCCCACCTGACTGCAGCTCACCTGACTGCAGCCCACCTGACTGCAGCCCTCCTGACTGCAGCCCTCCTGACTGCAGCTCACCTGACTGCAGCTCACCTGACTGCAGCTCACCTGACTGCAGCCCACCTGTCTGCAGCTCACCTGACTGCAGCCCACCTGTCTGCAGCTCACCTGACTGCAGCCCACCTGTCTGCAGCCCACCTGACTGCAGCTCACCTGTCTGCAGCCCACCTGTCTGCAGCCCACCTGACTGCAGCTCACCTGTCTGCAGCTCACCTGACTGCAGCTCACCTGACTGCAGCCCACCTGACTGCAGCCCACCTGACTGCAGCTCACCTGACTGCAGCCCACCTGACTGCAGCCCACCTGACTGCAGCTCACCTGACTGCAGCCCACCTGACTGCAGCTCACCTGACTGCAGCTCACCTGTCTGCAGCTCACCTGTCTGCTGTCATCTTTCTTCATGAAGTGAAAATATGTCGGCATCAGTGAGAAGAAGCGATAACCTAAAGGTGAACGATTCTGACGGAGCCGTTTGGAACCGCTTCATATTTCCTGTCACGTGTTTCCAGATCCTGTTTCTCTCTTTAAAGACGATGTCAGACCTCCTCAAGCAGGTGTCACAACTTTATTCATTTTTGTCGTAATGCTTCATGACAGTACGTTTATATAAAGAGGGGGCGGAGTCTGGATAGGATGTGTTCAGGATGTGATGCTGAGGATGTCACCAACCTGTCAGACATCATCGATGAGAACCATCGACGACCCTCTGGACAAATCACAGCTCTGCTTTGTGCTCTGATGCTGCTGATTGGCTAACGTTTTCCTCACCTCCACAGACTGTGGTCGCCGCTCTCTTCAGGTGTGCCTGCTCTCAGCGTTCACCCCGCGGTCATGTGACCACAGGTTCAACATCCACATTAAGAGACGTGAACCAGAGCACTTTATCACATGTCACTCTGTAATAAAGCTCCGCATCAGAGCGCCGCTGTGCAGATGTGTGAAGCGTGCTCAGCGCACCGTTAAGTGGCGGCAGCAGCAGGTTTGATCAAAAAGGTGTAATTCACTTGTTCTGAGTGTTTCCTGTAAAACGGAGCGCTGTCAGCCTCCAACCTGCTGCTCCAATGAAGCACAAAGAATTCATTCACATTCAGCCGCTAAATGATCCCCCTTCAGCCTGACAAGTACCCCTGCGGCTCACACACACACACACACACACACACACACACACACCGCACACACTCTTTATACACACTCACACACACATTATCTCACACACACATTATACACACTCACACACACACTGAGGTAACCTCCCTCTCAGTGCAGCATTAAAAGGCAGCTGTCATTAAGGCCCACTGTGGTGTGTAACTGTGTGTGTGTGTGTGTGTGTGTGTGTGTGCGCGCGCGCTGCCATTAGGCGCTCACCGTGGCGAGGCTCGGTCCACTCTGGCCCACGGCATGCTGGGAAAATCTTCAGCTTCCCTGCCGGTCTGAGCCCAGAGCCAGAGAGCTAAATGACAGGGTTGACTCCTCCTGGACGCCCCGCACCGCAAATCCAACGCTCCCTCCACCTCCACTGCTACCCTGCAATTAACACACTGCTGAGAAGAGGAGGAGAGGAGAGGAGAGGAGAGGAGAGGAGGAGGAGAGGAGAGGAGAGGAGAGGAGGAAACCCAGAGTGAACCTGCTCTCTACATAGTGCAGACCTTTTGTGTACCTGGTCTGAACTTGTTGTGTACTCAGTGTGTAGTTGGTGTGTACCTGTGTGGTACCTGGAGGGTCAGTGACTTCCTGTCAGCTCTAATTGGTGAATTATCCAATCAAACATGAGCGCTCGTCCACCAATTAGCTGCTAATTGACCTGAGAGCTGAAATACATCCACTACACCACTGTGTGTGTGTGTGTGTGTGTGTGTGTGTGTGTGTCTCAGTAGGGGTTTCTAATGGAGCAGGTAGCTGTGAATTCATTACTGTGTCATTTATAAAGAGGCCGTTTAAAATGACCGAACCCCACAGAGCCAAATTACTGCTGTCTGTCTGTCTGTCTGTCTGTTATATTTATATTCTGTGTGCAGACGGAGGTAAAGAAAATATCCAGTGAGTCTGATGAGCAGATTTATTTGTTCCTCAGCTTTTAATAACAGGTCAGAGTTTCACACAGAAAGGGTTAAAAAAAGAAACAAGATAATTTAAAGAGATTAGAATATAGAAATTTGAATTGCAGGATAAAAACAAACAGTATTTAATTATCACGTGACAAACACGAGAGCTGAGAGTCAGTCAGGTTACGTTCAGACTGCAGGCAGGTCAGATTTGTTTTCAGATCTGTGGTCGGAGCCACAAAACACCTTCAGTTAAGATTTACCTTTAAATCCAAGTTAAGGTTTCCAGACACACTGCACGGTGTCGGCGCGATTGTGAACAGCAACGAATATCGTATGTGATGATCCATGGTTTCATCTGGTGTAGTGTGTCATAGTAGACGACAACCGACGCCACGTCTGAGACACCCCATGACGTCCCGACAGGAAGTCTAGCATGTTTGATGTCCTTTTTGTCTTCCACGACTTCTCCCGTCACAGCCGTCACTTTGACCAATAGGAACACAGAGCGATCTGTTGCCATGGAAACTGTAGGACAACAACAGCCCAGCCTTTCAGATATTTCCTGTAGGGACGTTAGCACACAGAGTAAAGAGGAAACAGCAGAGGCACTTTATCAACCCGCTGAGTACTGCCATTAGCATCAAGCTAGCAAACAATGTTCTGTCTTCATAATGGAGGATATAAAGGAATCAAACTCACAGATAGTGTCTGGGCCTTTACTCAGCACAGCTGCAGAGGCTACCAGCTGCATCTCAAACACACCACATTTATTTATCACTACACCGTTCTCACACTCAGCACTTCCTGTTTCTGTTTCAAATTAAAAGCCCCTCATCGTTTCAGTATTTTCTAAAAAAAGGCTTTTATTGTGAAACATTTGCAGGAACTTCCTGTGGAGGATTCAGTGACTGTCATAGTTGTCACGTGGTACTTCAAATGTAGCTCCGCCCACTGGTGATTGGTCGTGGACCAGCATGTAGTGTGTCATGTCTGTCGGCCAGGTCACGGCACGTGTTCATGACTCTACCATCAGCTGATGTGACACACAGACTGTAGGAACAGACAGAGCTCTGCATTATTTGCAGGTGATCCATGTTCATTTATTCATGGCGGCCCACCATGATGTCAGCATCTGACACAGCATATTCATTTTTATTTCTGGAGCTGAGCCGTTCATCAGGAGCTCTGTTGGAGACTTTATAGGATCCAGTGATTCACTGCAGCAGCCAGCGCAGTGCAGAGCGACTCTGGGCACAGACGGAGCAGCAGAACATCAGCTCAGTGAAGCTGAACCATTTATTGCTTTTGTTCACTCACGTCTGCAGCAGCTGCTCCTCTCGTCCACCTGATCTGATCAGCTCTGATCAGCTCTGATCGGATCCAATCATCAGTTATTAACCCTGCGACTCAAACTACTCAAAGTTATAACTTGCTGTTGAGGACGGTTTCCTTGGTTACAGCCGTCAGCTCATTGGTCACATGATCGCAGCCTTTCAAAATACATGAGATGTGTATGAGTTTGGGTGCTTTGCTTTTTGTAGAGGAACATTTTACTGTTTCTTCTTCTGATTTCCTTTAAACCTGAATGTTCGACTGTGTGTGTGTGTGTGTGTGTGTGTGTGTGTGTCTGAGCTATAAATGATCCCGACCCTCCCTCTTCTCTCCACATCCTGCTCTGATTGACAGCTGACAGCTCTTCAACCAATCACAGCCCTCGCTGAGCTCGCTGTCAGAGCTAAACACTGAGGTCCAAAACACTACCTGTCACACCACAGACCTGTGTGTGTGCGTGTGTGTGTGTGTGTGTGTGTGTGTGTGTGTGTACGCGCGCTCACTGAGGTGATTTGAAGCTATAACACCTTCATCGTTAATGGCCCAAAGCTCTGTGTACGACTGACGGATAAAAACAGATCCATCTGAAATAAAACCCTCAAATCTGGTCTGTATAAAATCTGTTTGTATTTAAGTTTTCTCTGCAACATGTCAGATAGATGACACAATACCAGGCTAATTAAAATAATTTTAATTTATTTATTTATTTGGCAGATTTTCCACCAGACATTTTGTCCCCTGATATTTTCATCTGATGAACTATAAGGAGAAAGAATAAGAGCATGAAACGCGTGTGTGTAAATATAAGTAATAATATAAAACATAAATGAACACTGTGCCACATTTTGTAACACTAGTATTTAAGATACTGAGAATAAAATATATTCTGTCATTTAAAAAAAATACTGGACGTTTAAATGTATTGACAGCTGATCAGATCTCACACTAACTTTATTAATACAGCGCCTTTGAGTGCTTCACACGGCAACACACAGACACAGTTTAAAGGAGGACACAAACAACTGAACACAAAGACAGTTACAACAGTAAGACAAGAAAATATTAAAAACCAAACATCACAGAACAATCTAACAAAAAATCAGATCATTATAAATAGGGATAGGAATTGATAGGATTTTATTGATATCAATGCCATTATCGATTCTGCTTATCGATTCCTCCTGTGAATTTTAGACCTTACAAGTTTTTGGTGTCAACAACATAAATTTTATTGAGTTTCTATTTTAAACAAGAGATTAGTGCTAAGTAAGTAAACAAAATGAAATTGGTCCACTGCTATCATCTAAAATGGAGCAAATGAAAGAATATTTGTACAGCATTTGTTTCATCTACATCAAATAATGTTACAGAGTCTGTTAGTGTTGTCACGATACCACAGATAAATCACTTTTCTATAATACATCAATGATATTTCAATGGAATAAATTACTTACTGAGGTTTCTACCGTTTTTTCCCCGTTAAAGGGTTTTTTGGGGAGTTTTTCCTGATCCGCTGTGAGGGTCATAAGGACAGAGGGATGTCGTATGCTGTAAAGCCCTGTGAGGCAAATTGTGATTTGTGATATTGGGCTTTATAAATAAAATTGATTGATTGATAGACTTATTCATACTTCAAAACCAGCATCAATAAGTGATTAACATAGGGGGGATCAAAATAAAATAAATGAATGAAATAAAAATCAACCAGCCACCCTCCGTTGAATGTACTGCTGACTGACGAGCGTGACGTAAAGATTCGGCATAATGAAAAGAATCGATAAGGGAATCATCGAGTATAAAGGCTAATGACGTCGATGAACTGAACCAGTTCTTAACAGGGACCGGTTCTCGATTCCCATCCCTAATTATCAGTCTGGCCAAAAAGCATCTGGAAACACAGCGACGGCTCGGTGAAACACAAACAGCTCAGTTGTTGGCGTTGAACAGGTATGTCTGCACCATCACCTCCACCTCCTGACGACAAGGTCAGCTCAGATACTACGTCCCTTCAGAAACACTGATACATATGAAACATCCAATTATAACATGGCAGCAGCAGCAGTTTGCAGACACGTATGATGGCGACACTTCCTCTGGTGAGCGGTCTGTGAATATCTGGTGATGCGGGAGAATAAAAACCTTCATGATGTTAAACTGAACTGAAAACATGAGAGCTGAGAGTCAGACTGAGACACAACAGAAGAGACGCAGAAACATTCCCAGTAATTACTTTGCTCCTCTTCATCAGGATGAAGTCACAAAGAACGACGAAGACAAACAGTCATTATGTATGAAAAGAAGAATCAGAGGACGAGCGATAAACACACTCGTCATTAAGAGACACAAAACATGTTGATGACAGCACACACACACACACACACAAACACACGCACACACACACACACGCACACACGCAGCTGTGATTGTTTGATTCACAGAAGAAAAGAGGACAGATGTTTGTGCTGCTCAGGGTCTTTTCATCAACTGAATGCATCATCATCATCTTCATCATCAGACAAAGGACACAAAGAGCTCAGGTGTGTGTGTGTGTGTGCACTGATGAAAAAAGAAAAGACAAGACGAGGAGGAGGAGGAGGAGGAGAACACATTGAACTTCAGTCTGTAAATGAAGTTGTGTCTGCACCTGAACATCACCTGAACCCGTCTGTCACTTTAAAGGGTCATTTCACCCAAATTAAACATGCAGACTGTAAATGATTTCACAGTAAACTAACAGCACAGACGTCAGCAGTACGCCGTCATCTTACAGGATCTGTACTGTTTCACCTTTCACAGTTTATTACTGCAGACATTAAACGCAGCATATTTCTGTGATTATTTTAACTGACAGTAACATTGTGTTTAAGGCGTGTTTAGTTTACAGTGAAGAGGAGCAGCTGATGATATAATAACTTTCAGTTCAGTTCAATAACAGTCAGTTTAAAGATGATGTAAAATATAATATTTATATTGTAAAATATAAATATGCAGTTAACTTTATTATTCAGTGGGCTACAGACATCTGCTTAAGATATGCATTTATATGATTATTCCTAATAAATAATAAGAACTTAGAAAAGATCAACATAAGTACAGTGTCAACATGAATACTGCTGTTGTCCTGTTGGACGACCCGACAATTGACCTATGGCTAAGCCACGCCCCCTCCACTCACCTGGACAAACTATCAACATTCAGTGAGTGGCGCTATGGCAGGTGTCACAGTACACGGCATTTCACAGGAGGCAACTGATGATTTTTGGAGACATAACGATCAGATGTCATTGAGAAGTAACCAAAAGGGCCTAAACTACGCATTGGAGGGATATATTCATCATTTTATTGTTGAGAAGGTCGATGAAAAGCTTAAATTACAAGCCAACATTTACAGGTCACAGTGTATGCTTGTGAACCGCATCTGGTTGCCGTCACCATCAAAGACAACAAGTTAAAGGGGCAATAAGCAAAATTGTTTCACCGCTAGGTTCGTTGTTGTGCACTGCCTGCAGACCAAAACAAAGTGTGTCATGAGCCACACCTCCCTCTTACTCTGCTCTCCACCCCCCCACTCGCCATGTCTAAACTTAGTTTACATGAACGTACATGAACGCGCAGCCGGACCGGCTTGTAAACAATGGGCTGGAGATCAACACAGAGAGAGGGTGTGTGAGGTCATGCTATACTCCAGATGAAATTACACCTCTAGTTCTTCACATAGCAATTTTTTAATCCTTCAATCTGAGAAAAGGATAACGGCCTTTTTACCATCTTTACCAAGAGTGTCTCTGCGTTAGTTTGGTGCTACAGTATTTACACTGAATCATTCAGCATAACGTTTGCCAACCTTTGTTATCTCTGCCATTACAGATAAGTTAATGAAGCTAAGCTCCAGAAGTTAACGTTAGCTTAACTAGAGCCCTTTGGACAACAGCTAACAATGATGTACCATCACCAAAGTACAAAACTAGAACAAAATAGGCTAATGAACTCCCAGCAAACAAGGTGACATGATGAACAACGCAGCTAGGAGCTAACGTTAGGCTAACTTTAGCTAACGTTAGCTAGAGATGTTAAAGATAACTTTATATTTCTTTCCAGCAAAGTGACAATATGTTGCCTCAAACACAATGTTGACTTACCTTAGAACAGATGTAGACATCATTGTTAATCTTATTCACGTTGAGTTGATGTTGTGGTCTAACGTTACCACACAACTTTATCCAAAGGAGACACTTTTCTCGCTTGAGATGTGGTTTAAAGTGTAAAAATACACCTGGTCGCCCAGCCTCTCAGGATACCTTGTGTCAGAGTTGCATGTACCCCATGCACACCGTTTGACCATTTTTAAACTTCAAATCTCAGAAAAAGCTCATAAAACCCAACAAACTGACTTTCTGTAATGCATTTCAATGGACGTCCAGGCAGAGAATGTCCCAGTGTATGGGAATGGCTATACGCACTGTGATTGGCTCATCACGTTTGGGGGCGGGGCTTAGCCATAGGTCAATTGAGCCTGTGCGATTTTGGGAAGCAAAACAAAAGCACCTGCAGGTGTCGGCTGAGCTGTGGCAGTAAAGTAAACTTCATAAGTTCAGCTCTTCAGAGGCCCTCAGAGATCAGAGCCTCAGTGATACTTGATGTTTGGGCTGATGCCGATATCAGAATTAGAATCGGTTTTATTGCCAAGTAGGTTTTCACATACAAGGAATCTGGCTTGGTGTATTGGTGCATAACAAAGAATATATAAAGTATATAAAAAATATAGAGTAATTAGAAGCCTGCCAGCACACAGTTTCCTTTTGTAAATCTCAAATCAATTAGGAATTGTCCGCACATGGATCCGCCTCATGTCCTGCACTGTACACGCCCACATTTAACCATGACTGGTCATAAAACACCTGTTGAGCACTGATATGTTAGAAATGAGCTGAGCAGAGTTTAGACTGAGTCACACATCGGCAAAATGACGCTGGGATATTATTTGAAGATAAAGGTTGATCGTGAACACAGTTTGTTTATTTATTTATTTATCTATCTAAGTTTGTTATGGGGATCTCAGCCTGCATTATGATTTGGATTCAAAATGAGGACGTGGAGTTTGAGCTGTGAGAGAGACTTCACTCTTTCACCCAGAACACATGTGCTGCTGGTGCAGGTGGACGTTAGGTGACTGGAGAAGGAAACATGTGGCAGCACTGCGGTGTCTCCACTACGCTCTGTGCATCTGACAGCACAGTTGTGTTCACTGCAGTGATTTTACACAGAAACTATCTGAGAACTTAAATCATATTTGGAGATGTGTATTTACAGTGTTGGAAGATATTATCAAACTGTTGATGCTCAGTTTCCCGCTGACCACGAGTGTCAGCTGCTCTCTGAGCTCTGGGGCAACGTGATGGTGAAATAATGAGTTGGCTTTAATTTTTACAAGTGAAAGGTGTTTCTGTAAAAGTTGTGTCTCACGAGCACTGACCACACCTCTGGATCAAGTGTTTGTCTTGAACTGGATCTAATGTGAATGTGACGTGTGATGTGAGGTGAAATTAAAGGTGTGAGAGACACAACTATAAAGATAATGTCTCACATTTGGTTTCTACAGTTTGGCTTCAGCTTTGGTTGGGTTGCAGAAGATGACGGTGTGTGTGTGTGTGTGTGTGTGTGTGTGTGCGCGTGCTCTAGCTCAACGGGATTTATCATCTACAGCTATACACAGCTGTGTGTCTGTCATGTTTTAGCTGGTTGTCTTTTTTTAGCTGTTTTTAAAAGCACAAACGGAGCGACACCTGTAACCTCATTATATTTAATATATAATGACAGTACAGCTGTCTCCTACATGTTTGTACGCAGGGGTCAGTTTCTTCACAGCTGCACACATTCTCCTGTCAAGTTATTAATGAGACAACAGCTGATTTAAACCAGTAACAATGCTGGTGTTTCTCTGACACTGCTCTCTGTGGAGAGGACAGGTGACTGACCAGTCCCACTGTGTTCTTTAGTTCAGTCACTTTAATCACAAACTCAGGAGAAAGTAAAGTCTTGTGGAGAATGCGGGCATCGATCCCGCTACCTCTCACATGCTAAGCGAGCGCTCTACCATTTGAGCTAATTCCCCTGTGTATGATTGTGTGTTGCCATGGCGACAAAAATTGAGTTAACGATGCTCGACATGTTACCATGCTGCATGGTCATACATACTCTACATTCCACACATTTCCAGACTTTCCAGGCCTGGAAGGTGACCTGGATTGGAGTTTTACTGTGAACAACAGCAGCCAGCAGACGAGGTGGCCGAGTGGTTAAGGCGATGGACTGCTAATCCATTGTGCTCTGCACGCGTGGGTTCGAATCCCATCCTCGTCGCAGGTTCCTTTAGTCTGTCCTGAATGTGACATGTCAACAAGATAACATGCTCCATTATCAGTGAAACAATCAGCTCAGATCCTCCAGACCTCGTCCAAAGCAGCCATCTGATATCTAACATACAGTTTCCATGTGAAAACAACATGTGTCTGTGATGGCTGCATTAAAGAGCTCTGAACTACAGGAACACTGCTACATCTCAACTTCATCCTCTGTTAACATGCTACAAAACTAAACTGGGATCAGAAACCAACCAATCAGCTCCAGGCAGGTGTTGAGATATGGAGCCTTACTGGCAGATCCAGAGAGCCACAGTACAGCTTTGAAGAGAACCATGAACAGCTGATCAGCCGACTGACAAGACAGCTTTTACTGCAGCTGTGACATTCACTGGAACCACATCTGAGTCACTGAACGCACCACACACACACACACACACACACACACACACACACACACACACACACACACACACACACACACACACACACACACACACACACACACACACACAGAGGAGGTGGGCGGAGCTACATGAGACATTCATTCACAGGGGAATTAGCTCAAATGGTAGAGCGCTCGCTTAGCATGTGAGAGGTAGCGGGATCGATGCCCGCATTCTCCACAAGACTTTACTTTCTCCTGAGTTTGTGATTAAAGTGACTGAACTAAAGAACACAGTGGGACTCCTCAGGGTCGTCTCAGTCGGGTTGAACTCATCTCATCTTCTGTTACGGTGTGAAAACCTCCTCATCAGCTGAGGGACTTCACTGTTGTTGGATATAAAAGTGTCATCAGCATACAGGCTCATGTTAGACTGTATGGAGCTGCTCTGGAACCTGCTGATGTCAGAAGAAGAGGCTTTTAGCTGCAGGCTGTGGAAGAACATGAGAGACTGATGTAAAGCTGAACACAGCGTGATGCAGAGAGTGGTGACCCACAGGAACAAAGAGGTTTGAGATCATTTCTACTTGGAGGTCAGAGGCCGTGATAATTACAGCACACAGATGTCATGTTTGACAGTCTGGTTACTGTTGCCAGGCAGCCTGTTTTTCTGGTAACGTTCTCACAGTAACACTCGCTGACTTCTTCCTCATCCACAGAAGGTTTTGTTTGTAAGCAACCTGACATTCATAGCGTTCTGCAACGAGCAACACAATGAGCATAAACGCCTTTTGTCTTCTATGGAGGCCTGTGCTACGGCAGGAAAGTAAAGTTGATCTGCAAGGATGGGATTCGAACCCACGCGCAGAGCACAATGGATTAGCAGTCCATCGCCTTAACCACTCGGCCACCTCGTCTCTGCTGGGGTGTGTTCAAGGTGATGACTGAGCGTGATGTCATGAAAAGCAAACACTGTTGACTCTAACTGGACTTTTGTTGTCAGAGTATCGATGCCCATATTCTCCACCAGACTTTATTCTCAGTTGATAATGAGTGAAAGACAGAGAGACATCAGACAGACTGACATACAGGTGGTGTGAGCTGACCTCTGACCTCTGACCCTGATGATGAAACTAAACAGTGACATCAGCAGGTTCCAGAGCAGCTCCATACAGTCTAACATGAGCCTGTATGCTGATGACACTTTTATATCCAACAACAGTGAAGTCCCTCAGCTGATGAGGAGGTTTTCACACCGTAACAGAAGATGAGATGAGTTCAACCCGACTGAGACGACCCTGAGGAGTCCCACTGTGTTCTTTAGTTCAGTCACTTTAATCACAAACTCAGGAGAAAGTAAAGTCTTGTGGAGAATGCGGGCATCGATCCCGCTACCTCTCACATGCTAAGCAAGCGCTCTACCATTTGAGCTAATTCCCCTGTGAATGAAAGTCTCATGTAGCTCCGCCCACCTCCTGTGTGTGTGTGTGTGTGGTGCGTTCAGTGACTCAGATGTGGTTCCAGTGAATGTCACAGCTGCAGTAAAAGCTGTCTTGTCAGTCAGCTGTTCATGGTTCTCTTCTTGTTGACATGTCACATTCAGGACAGACTAAAGAACCTGCGACGAGGATGGGATTCGAACCCACGCGTGCAGAGCACAATGGATTAGCAGTCCATCGCCTTAACCACTCGGCCACCTCGTCTCTGCTGGGGTGTGTTCAAGGTGACGACTGAGGGTGAACCTTTAAACACAAGTCAGTGAACATTAACGTGCTCTCAGAGATACTGGGTTTACTGGGAGCACACGGATTACTGTTAATTTGTTATGCTGATCTGTTCTGTACGACATCTATTGCACGTCTGTCCGTCCTGGAAGAGGGATCCCTCCTCAGTTGCTCTTCCTGAGGTTTCTACCATTTTTTCCCCGTTAAAGGGTTTTTTGGGGAGTTTTTCCTGATCAGCTGTGAGGGTCATAAGGACAGAGGGATGTCGTATGCTGTAAAGCCCTGTGAGGCAAACTGTGATTTGTGATATTGGGCTTTATAAATAAAATTGATTGATTGATTGATTGATTAATACTGGGAACATACTGGGAGCACACTGGGAGCTGTGGAGCTGAAACCAGTGACATGTTATAACTGATCCATATGTGACTGTGGACATCAACACACTCCTCCCCTCTGAGGACTCAGCTGTAGACTGAGACTGCACACACACATTTTTACAGTGTGACCCTAAATGCATCTCTCTCTCACACACACACACACACACACACACACACACGGCTGCACGCACACACAGTCTGTATTATAGCAGCACAAAGAGCAGCTGGTGCTCAGTACCTGCAGTGATGTTAGACACCTCCTGACATAGAGGAGGAGGAGGAGGAGGAGAGAGGAGGAGGAGGTGACTGCAGGTCATTTATTTGTTGACTCAAACTTCTAACAAACATTTATCAAACACACTCAGAGGAGAGAAATCACTTTTGATCAGCATCTGTCTGCAGATGATTCAAAGCTGATGCAGAGGAGGAAGTTCAGATCTTAATGACTTTGTGCAGCGCCACCCGTCCTGTGTGCGCTCAGGGCAGCAGTGGATCCACCCGTGCTCCTCCACAACTCCACCCTCTCACCCAGAAGACCGAGATGGTGACGGCTGAAATGCTGAAGGCTACGGTGGCTGCATGCGTTGCATTTACAGTCGATGTTTCCACCAGGTGTGTCACCACTCTGTGGGCGGGGTTTATATTCCCCCGAGCCAGCAGGTCTCAGAGCTCCCCACCTGTCTGTCAGACAAAACCGTACTAATGAACCTTCATTAATATAGGCCTATATTTTATCTCCAAGTGCACGTCACACACTGAGCGAGCCGCCTGTTAATGACGCTGTGGGCTAATGGGCATGTAGCTACTTCCATGTTTCACATGATACGTCATGTTTGTAGTCGACCAATGAAGATGAGTTTACATATCACCTTGGGTTCGTCCTTCACCTTCTCAAAATGATCCCACACTTTGGATTTCCTGCCCGACATGTTATTAACTAGCCTGTGGAATAACCGCAGGTACCAGCCCTGGAGATTAACCTGACTCCTGTCTGACTGCTGAGCGTGGACACTTCCTGTGTCTGTCCTTTCAAAGTAAAGTCACACATGCTCCAGTCATATAGGTTTGGATTTATTTTGACAAGGCGCAGCTCCTCATAGAGTTTCATGTTTGTTTGTTGTTTCTGCAACTGAGCGACCAATGAAATCTTGCTGACTAATGACCTCTCTGGTCGGTCGACTAACGTTTGGTGGCTTGTGAGGAACACACACACACACACACACACACACACACACTGCTGTGACACAGACCTGGTTGAAAATTTGCGAAGTGTCCCTTTAAATGTGAGGCTTTTCATACCTGATGACAAACAGAACAGTTTTGGATTTTTCAACTGTTTGTCAGATGAAACAAACGCTCTTGGACATTTAAATTATCATATCATCATCATATTAATATTCATCCATTAATGGAGAAAATATTGTGCAGATGAATCAATCATGAAAACATTATTCTACAGTCGATGCTCTACATGCATGAAATGGATCCTGTGAAGTTCAAGGCGTTCGTGTCCCTGTTGTGTCTGCAGAAACAAACTTTACAGAACAAAAAGATTTCAGATAAAAACAAAGAATATTTTTTAAACTTGATGTTTGTCTGAAGTTAGAAAACCCCATGATGCATCTGTTCAGTCACCAGAAACTTTTTAAACAAGAAATATTTCAAACACGTCCTGAATCAGCCTCCTGCTCTCCTGAAGATCAGCTCTGTACATGTTGATGATGTTTCCTGCAGCGCCACCATCAGGACAAACTGCACATGCTCAGTCTCAGTTTGACTTCTCTCCGACTGAATCTTTTTATTATCCTTTCATGATCTTTATTTAATCTGTAAAGAATCATTTTCAATCATCAGTTTTCACCCCGACATCGTCTGAGTTTCATTTTCAGCCTCGACACACAAAGGAAAGAAGAATATGTTTCTGACGCCGTTGAACTGACTTTGTCCTCCAGAGCCGGGCGGAGACCCTGAAAGGCCGCCATTCAGGAAGTGGAACCATTATTATTATGATGATGATGATGATGATGATTATTAATATTATTTAAAAAGAGAAGAAGGTCGACATATTTTTCAGCCGGTCTGAGAACAGCTCGCCCCATTAGCAGACACATGACAGCTGATGTGAGGCTGTTAGAGAGACAAGTGATCCAGACCTGCTGAGCGCACACACACACACACACACACACAAACTCAGATTCAAAACTGCTAATTGAATTTCATGGCCTGTCTTTGTCACAGGCTCGCCACCTTCTGTTACTGTTGTCAAGCTCTGTAACTGTGTGTGTGTGTGTGTGTGTGTGTGTGTGTGTGTGTGTGTTTGAATGAATGAAAGTGTGTTTTTAAGTGGGGTGGGGGGTGGGGGGGCAGGGGTGGGGGGGCGGGGGCGGGTTGTCTCTATGAAATGGCTCTTTTGCAACAAATGGCTCTTTTCAGCGGCTGTGTGTGTGTGTGTGTGTGTGTGTGTGTGGGTAATAGACAAGCCAATATACTCCTAAACAATAGCGCCCCTCCCCTGGCGGTGGTGGGGGGGCGGCGGAGGATCAAGGCCTTTACAGCCCATGAATTCATTACGGCTGCTTTCTGGCCGAGGAGGCGCGCTGCCTCGTCTTTATCGCGCTGAAATGAGCAATAAAAGAGACTTAAGGGAGGTGACGGGAGGGACGGGGGGGGCGGGGGAGGCGGGCGAGGGGTGACAAGAGTCGGGAGAGGCGGAGGGTGGATTTAGGGAGACAAGAGAGAAACTTTTGTGGAGAAGAAAGGCAGAGAGTGTGGAGAATGGGTAGTGACGGGTGGTGCTAATCTGCCATCCATCTGCTGCTGCTGCTGCTCGTATTCATGACCGCCGTCCCCCTGCGTCCCCCTGCGTCCCCCCCACTGCACCTTTAAATGACACCAAAACATCGGACTAAATGTTTTTGGACAGGGGGCTTTGTCAGCGACACCCCCTCAGCACCGGGCCTGCTGCGACACAAAGAGCCCGCCGCCCCAAAATACTTCATAATTAGATTAAAACTTGAAATAAATGAAGTGTGTGAGTGAACGGAGGCGGTGAGCTGCCTGTCGGCCGGCCTCCTGCCTGTCTGCCTGTCTGTCTCAGGTCTCACCCTCTCCACATCTTCACACACCAACATGTTGCTTTTTCTCCAAAATAAAACTCTGTCGTCGTTCATCAGTAACTTCAGTCACTGTGGCAACAATACAACTGTTTTCTGATGAGGTTTGGTTGCTTTACGACTCGGTTTGAGTGATTGGAAGTTGGTTTCAGATAAACACACTTTGTGGTAAAGGTTAGGAGAGCTTTGTCGTCATGGTTACAGTAAGAATCTGCTGGTTAAAGTTAGTTTAAAGAAACCAACACTGACGGCGGAAAACAGGAAGGAGTGCGTGCAGTGCATTCACTAATTTTTCATGTTTTCCTATGGAAGGCAATGCGCTTACATTCGTACGTATCACACGTATTTTGAACGGCTGCGATCAGGTGACCACTGAGCTGACAGCAGTAAACAAGGAAGCAACTCTGAGCGACTGTGAGGAGGCAGGTCGGGTGGAGGATGGGACACACACTTTTTAAGGAACGTCCTCAACATGTCTCTGCTCCTAAACCTGACCTCTGTAACTCTCTGTAACTGTAAGTTAAGGATGTAACGTCACTCGTAGGAGATCATACCAACTCTTGCGAATGGATTTTGTATAGGATAATGAACTTGATGTATATTAGCACCTGTCATACAAGATATGCTGCACAAAGGTCTTTACAATAAGGGCAGTGTAAAATACATATAATGGAGATAAAACAGACAAATAGGAGTGAGCACAAAGCTTCAGTCTAACTCTCTCTGTGTGATCAGGGCCTCACAAAGTTTCTCTTTTTAGGAAAAAAAACAGTTCAGTGTATAAACACAGAGGAAACTGAAGGCCGTCTAAGCGAAATTAAAGCTAAATCAAATCAGGAGAGGCTCTGTGATTAAAGTTTTAAATCCCATCTTCCACCACCATCAAACCTCCAAAGGATCCTCCTTGGGTGTCTTCAACTCGATGCAGGCTGCCACCTAAAATAAAAGGAACTGTCAGAATATTACACACAGAAACTGCACATCTGTTTACTGTGTTTTATTCTGAAAAATAAGCAGGCTGTAGACGATGATGAGTCGTGATGTTGGTCTGTAACTGCTGGATGAGGACGCAGATTAAATACTGTTTGAGATGATAAAATGTCAGCGGGCTCAGAAATGACTGACGCAGCTTTAAACTCAGAAAACAATGTGACAAACTTAAATTGTGTCTCAGGTTTCAGATTTGTCTCGCTGAACGTGTCTGATAGAAAGATAAAGATGAGTGTGTCCGTCTGCTGCAGAGAAGTGAAGTTTGAATGAGAGACAGGACAGCAGTGAGAGGACAGGACCCCGCAGTGTGTCTGAGAGCTGCGATAATGTTGTTGTTGTTGTTGTCGGTCTCAGATCTATATTTTCTGTCTCTCGCCAGCAGCAGAAACGTTTAAACGGAGGAGATTGAAAAAGAGCGGCGACATGATGACATCGTGTGATGATGTGAGGGGTCTCTGCAGGAGGTAAAGACTTTCCTTTAATATCACACACACAGGAGCTGATGGTTGGTTCTGTGTGAAATCAGGCTGTTTGTATTCAGTCTGACATCCATCAGATAAACATGAGTCCTCTTCGTCACCTCCTCCTCCTCCTCCTCCGTCCCTCTGTCTTCATCCTCCATCAGTCTGACATTATACCGTCTGTACGTTCACCCTCAGCTCTCACACTCCTTCACAGTCTGTCAAACTTTCACTGAAACTCAGCACGTTCACAGACACAAATAAAAATACAAAGAATCTATAAAACACCTGAAATTAATTCTGGAAACAACAAATTGTTGTTCTGTAGCAACACTGACACCAACAACCGTCAACAAGACCTTCAGCCTGTACGACCACATTTGTTCCTGTCGTCTGATACGACCCCGTCTGTGTCAGGAGGTCGACATGTTCTCATGCACAAAACACAACATAGCTTGTTTGCCAACGACTCACAAAATGACATATGTTACGTGTTCACACCAGGCGCAAATAAAACAATTGCCGTAAGTGAATTACACGTAAAGTCACTGTAACGACGTGATGAGTCGCAAATTCCTGCCAGGCAGCGCGAAGGGTGTGATGAGCACAAGTTATGTGAAATATGCAAATTGAGCAGTGCAAATGAAGCGAGTAGCACAATTTTGAGTCATACGCTTTCGTGGGAGTTGAAAAATCTCAACTTCAGCGCCAATTCGCACCGCGATAGCCAATCAGCATTGAGATCCTCTGGGGACGTATGACACCGAGGACGTACTGGACGAAGTTCATTCATCGATTAATGTGTGTGACACGCATCAACATAAAATATTCTAGTGTTCAAACTTGGCTAGTAACGTGAAGCATCGCAAGCATCGAGATTTCAGACTGGAAGTGTGTAGCATGGATGCTAATCTTCACACAGGGGAGTTAGCTCAAATGGTAGAGCACTCGCTTAGCATGTGAGAGGTAGCAGGATCGATGCCCGACTTTACTTTCTCCCTGTTACCTGAGACTGCAGAGTTTTGTCCATGGATACTTTTGTCTTCAGTGATCTGATTGGTCAGAGGTCGGGATGTTGACAGGATGTGATCAGATCACCTGTTCAGCATCTGTTACCATGGTGATTTATCCCTGGAAAAAGAGAACCAGCTTCACAGAACTGAAACCCAGAGTTAACCCTGAAGTTACCTCGTAACTCCACATCCTGCTTCATTAGATGGATTGGATGGTTGAATGTATAGAGGAAGAGGTTTTAACTGTCAGCACCTGACAGCAGCAGCGCTCCTAATGCTGTCGTGTTCTTTAATGATACAGTGAGAATAAAGGTGTTCTGATTCTGACAGGACGGGAAACTTGCAGCTGTGTGTTGGTTGTGATCACAGTTCTTCAGAGAGAACCATGAACAGCTGATCAGCCGTCTGACTGACAAGACAGCTTTTACTGTAGCTGTGGCATTCACTGGAACCACATCTGAGTCACTGAACGCACCACACACACACACACACACACACACACACACACAGGAGGTGGGCGGAGCTACATCAGACCTTCATATACTGACCCACTGTGTTCTTTAGTTCAGTCACTTTAATCACAAACTCAGGAGAAAGTAAAGTCTTGTGGAGAATGCGGGCATCGATCCCGCTACCTCTCGCATGCTAAGCGAGCGCTCTACCATTTGAGCTAATTCCCCTGTGAATGAATGTCTCATGTAGCTCCGCCCACCTCCTGTGTGTGTGTGGTGCGTTTAGTGCAGCCATCAGTAAACTCTGGTGTAGACACATGTTGTTTTCACATGGAAACTGTATGTTAGATATCAGATGGCTGCTTTGGACGAGGTCTGGAGGATCTGAGCTGATTGTTTCACTGATAATGGAGCATGTTATCTTGTTGACATCTCACATTCAGGACAGACTAAAGAACCTGCGACGAGGATGGGATTCGAACCCACGCGTGCAGAGCACAATGGATTAGCAGTCCATCGCCTTAACCACTCGGCCACCTCATCTGCTGGCTGCTGTTGTTAAAAGTAAAAAACGGTAAAAGTCCAACTCATCACACGGGAAGGTTAGGATACGGAGGTGATGGGGTGGTTGCCTGGCAACAATAAAGTGTTTTTTTTTCCCGGTGGCGTTCAGTTGTTTTAAAAACAGTCAGCACAGTGCACCTCACACTTTCTAACCTGTTTCTTCCTTGACTTTGAGAAGCACCGACTGTCTCCTGTTAGTGCTGCATGTTAAGTTACACCTGACCTCATCATCATCACCACCATCATCAATATGACGTCTGTCTGTGTCCTGGATGTGTCTTTGTCCTCAGACATGAGACATGTGACTCTGGAGAGTTCACCTGAGACGTGAAGCTAATCTTTAAATCTGATGTCGTCTTGACATTGAACAGAAAACCTGCAGATGTTTTTCTGTCTCTGTGTCGACTGATAACCTTCATCATCATCACCTCGCAGCGCTGCGTGTACTGTGTTGTGAGCGTGCTCAGTGGACTGAGGGAGGAAAGTTTGAGGCTCCATACATTTAGATGTGTGATGGATTCAGTCTGCAGGAGGTCGCAGTAATGAGTCGTCTAAAAGCAGCAGCCTGCAGTAATACAGACGCTCTGATCACCGCCTGTCTGAGTTCAGCCTCGTCCACGCACGTCTGAGGACTCTGGAGTCTGGACTGAATCTTAATGGTTTCCAGTTTGTTGATGAGGAAGTTTACTGGTCTGCACAGAGTCCTGATCTGAGCCTCTGTGAGATGAACCAGAGCAGAGACTGTGATGCTGATCACTGTCATCACGGTTGGACCTCTCTGACGTTCTGCTGTCAGAGCAGCACAGTGATGGACACACATGGTCAGCTGTCCACATACTTTTGGCCACGTGTCTGTGTGTCTCCATCAGCAGCTCAGACGAGTTGAGCTCAGCAGGGGTTAAAGATAAAGAGGAGGGAGTACTAAAGTCAAATGGTCCGTGAACTGAAAGCCTCGGTGTGTGTGTGTGTGTGTGTGTGTGTGTGTGTTCTCTGAGACACTGAAGTGAACTGAAATGATTTGAAGGATAATTCAGGTTTATTCTCTTGTCTCTGCTGCGACCGTCACTTATAAGGTTTTTCTCACTGAGTTTAGATCCGAGGTCACAAAGTGTTTTAATGGTAAAATAAAATGTAACTCTAACACCAGCCACAAAAAGCACCACCAACTCTTGGAAAAATAGACATAAGAGCACAAATATATCTCCAAAAGTAGCAGTGTTCCTGTAGTCCAGAGCTGTTTCATGCAGCTATCAGTGACCTCTGTACAGCCCAACATTAGTCTGTATGCTGATGACACTTTTATATCCAACAACACCTCAAGCGTCACTGCCTGAAGCCCCTCGTCTGATGAGGAGGTTCTCTGTAACAAAAGCTGAGCTATGGTTTATCTTTATAACCAGATGTTTCCCACTGTGTACTTTAATTCAGTCACTTTAATCTTATGCTGTGTCTCAAATCGCGTACTTCTGTACTTACACTTAATATTTTGAGTGCATGAGTGCGTTCACACTGGGAAGTATGGAAAATGCAGTGCACTATGAGTACCTGGATGGTGCACTCAAAACGGTCAAGAAGTTGAGTGTGGAACTATGGACACTTCTCGCCCTCAATGGTCGCCATCTTGGCTACGTAGCAGAAGGGGAGGGGCCACTATTCAAACTGGAAATGGCGGCCGAGGACTGTGCGACCGTGAACGTTGCTGCATTGTACAAATACATGTGTTTTGCACTAAGCACCACTATACTGTTGTCAGGTATAAGCCAGCAGTGTGTTTACTGGGTTAATTCAGTCTGTAATGATTTGGTACCACAAATGATAACGTGAATGCTAATGCTAGTTTGCTAACTAGCTAATTTGCGGTCGTCATTTCCGATGAGTGCACAACGTCCGTGTTTGGTTTGAGACAACACTACCCTGTCGAAATTCGCCTGCTATGCCAATAAGCACATAGTGCACACAGTATATTACATGGAAGGGTACTAACAGAAGAATGTGATTTGAGACACAGCTACAGACACAGGAGAAAGTAATGGTATAGGTGTAGCTTCACCTGCCTCATCTGCTCCTCCTTTCCTCCATGCCACTCTTTTCCAGACCGTCCAGGTCTATGTAATCACTCTGGAAGGAGACCTGAAATTTTGCCCACATGTAGCACATTTAAAGCTCCAAATTTTGCATAAATATAAAACATATATAGCTCCAAATTCTGCCCAAGTTTTGCTCAAATGTTGCAAATATATTTAGCCCTAAATTTATGTATATTTTTTACATGTCACAATGTCCTCAAATCTAAACTGAAATTAAAAAAACAACAAAAAAAAAACGCTCAGAATTTAAAGGTCCAGTGTGTCAGACTCAGGAGGATTCAGTGTCGTTGATCAGTGAGGATTACAGATTACAGATTACAGATTACAACCAGCTGAAACTGCTCCTGGTTAGAATTCCTTCAGTGTTGATTGCTGAGGAGCTGAATTATCCTCAGAGGTCTCTTCCTCTCAGAAACACACACACCAGCTGATTTAAACTGGTTTCTCACTACAGTGTCCAACGTGAACACATGAATGTCTCTATCTAGAGTCAGTGTTTGGTTTGTCCGTTCTGGGCTACTGTAGAAACATGGCGGTGCAACATGGTGATCTCTGTAGACGAGGACCTGCTCCCTGTGGAGATATAAACGTGTCATTCTGAGGGAACCAGAACACAACCATTAGATCAGATTCACTTTAGATCTGAAACACTGGAGCTTTAAATGTTTTTTTATAGTTATCTGCTTCTGGCTCCAACACACACACACACACACACACACACACACACAGTCCTATATTTTCTATTAAGTTGCTTTAATGTGTGTGTGAGAGAAAAGCCCCAGATGGTCCAACAAACAGGACCCCCATTATTACAACGCACACACACACACACACACACACACACACACACAAACTCTTAATGCCACTTAAGGCTGTTAGTGTTTCCTGTTGACGTCCAACAACAACCTCTTCACAAGCAATCATTTTCCACTCTGCAGAGCTCTTTATACACACACACACACACACACACACACACACACACACACAATACACGCGCACACACACACACACACACAGGCAGGTAGCAGAGAGAATCTGAACAGAGATGTTTCGTCTGTATTTGAACATAAATCATCTTTATATGATGATTTTTCAGTGTTTCCTGACATCACCATCATCATCATCATCACCATCATCATCATCATCATCACCATCAGGTCTTAACGAAGGTCAGTGAGTCAGAATCTGAACTCGACGCGCTGAAACACGACGAACACACATTTATCAGATTCTCCTCCAGACTGAACACGATGGTGATGAGTTCACTGTCGAGAAGAACGGAGGAAAATTTCAGTCTCTGCATCTGTGAGACCTGTAACTCTGTCACGTGGAAAAGCTTAACAGACAGTGAACGCAACATCAGAGAAGATGCTGCGTTCACTGTCTCCAGCACTGGATGACATGAGTTTGATCTTGGTTGTCAGAAGGTCGCTGCGCTCTGCAGCAGAAGATGATGAAGAGTCAGAGGTAACAGCAGCCGACCCCGGGGCCCGCACTCACTCAACATTGGGCCCATAAAGATCATTTAGGGGTCTCCAACTCTGTATCTGGTCTAACGGAGCAGAATCTTGACCAAAGTAAGACACAAGAAGCGGAGGGGTTGTATTTATGCATCATTCAATAACCAGCTCAGAGTGTCATCTCCCACTCCCTTTACCAAGCAGGGCTGCGTTCAGCCAAAACGCGGCAAAACCTTTATTTGACCAAAGACGTGGAGCCTTAAACATCATGTTGTGGCCTTTTGATACAGCAGTGTTTCATTCAGTTTTACTCAAAGAGGTTTTATCTGCACAGGAAACTTGTGTTTCCATCACCAAAGCAAGTGTGAAATAAAAACAAAACTGTAAGTACAGTAAGAAAAGACCTTCCAGAATCTGGTTTATAAACAAGGCGCTGCTGATTGGCTAACACCTCTGACACACCCGCCAAATCAGAAAACGCACCGCAAAACAGTGGCAAAACATTTTGAGATTGAGCCCCAGGTGTGTCACACACATACATGACGGATTCTGCAGATTGGAGCGGTGAGTAGTTTCCTGCTGAGCGTGCAGCAGTCAGAGCGCTGATGTCGCTGCAGCAAATATCAAAACTAAAACTGCAGTTATAAACTTGACAGAGAAAACAGAACTAAACACTTAGCCTCTGAAATAATAAAGTTACGCTGCTCCTTGTGCGTTAAGGTGCACAGTGTCTCTTTTAGTGTGGAGACGACAGCTCTGCTCTGATCTCTGCTACGTTCACATTTTACAGAATGTCGTTCAGATTTTCCTCTTTATTGTTGAATTATTTCACCCATCCGCTCGTCTCTGTGTAACAAGCAGGATATGATGGGTTGTGAACCTGCCTCCAGAGGTGCATCTGACTCTGAATAATTTGTCCTTTAAATAGAAAAATACAGCTCTGATCCGACTTTAGACTGTGTTTTTGTTGGTCAATGAATCAGTTGCTTTCTGTTGCCTTAGAATAGCAACACACCAACAATGCACCTGACCACACCTCATCTTAAGACCTGCACACCTGCGAGATGAGCACACAGATGGGCATGGGTACATTTCCCAGCTGGCCAACGTTTTTAGATGTTGATTTATTTATTTTTTTCTTTACCTTGGTCGTGAACTTTATTTTCATTGAATATAAACAGACTAATTGATTTGTTTGCAGGTGAAGGTGCAGCTGGAGCAGTTATCAGGACTTTACCTTTCATTCTGCAGCACGCTCAGGAACAACTTGACATATTCTCAGCTCAAAGGTAAAAGATAATCCACATAATCTTTTTTTGCTGCTACGAGCACTTTGTCGACAACCAAGAACAACACCAGCACTTTAACTGTGCACATTCCTGCCTTGCACTTTATATCAGGAGCTGCTACTTGGACTGCCTTTTAGTGTTTTGTAAGTTGTTCCTCCCTGCACTGTAACACTGTATTGTCTCTGTGCTGTCCTCTGTTCATCTGTATTTTAGGTTTCTTTGTTTTTTAGATTGTGGTCTGTGTAAATTGTAAATTATATGTTGGCACTACAGATGGAAATTAGCAGTTATTGCTAAATCTGGTGCAACCATCTCCTCATCTCTTGTAAATGATTAATGCTATTGCACACTGTCCCTTGATAAACTAAATAAACTAAACTAAACTAAACATGGTCAGTTTCCCAGGTACAGAAACACCTGCTGAAACACCTGGGCTCATGGCAGTGGCCCAGGATGGACGGATTCCAAATACTGTACTTTGTTGTGTTCAGCTGTCATTTATTGGACATGTGTGACAACACATCCTTGTGTAACATCGTGTGGTCATAACGGCTCTGCAACATTAAAGGTCTCTCTGTCCAAGTTTTGTTGTTGTTTTCCACATCAGGACCACGACGTGACCTGGACCAGCCACCTTGGACCTTTAACATCAGCAGAGTTCTGTCCCTGAAATAAACACAGTTATGTCTCCACATCAGCACTTTGAAGGTTCTGGATCAAGATTCATAAATGATGACTCAGAAATAACCACATTTTCATTCATACCAAAATATTTCACACCCTGTAACTGAGTGTCAATAACTACAAAGTACTTTTCTGTGTCTCTTTTCAGGTGTGGGATTTTAAAACAGAAGCTGTTTGCCAATAATCTTTTGTGCTCTCAGGTATATATATTATATATACACTGAACAAAAATATATTAACGCAACACTTTTGTTTTTGCTCCCATTTTTCATGAGCTGGACTCAAAGATCTAAAACATTTTCTATACACACAAAAGACCATTTCCCTCAAATATTGTTCACAAATCTGTCTAAATCTGTGTTAGTGAGCACTTCTCCTTTGCCGAGATAATCCATCCCACCTCACAGGTGTGGCATATCAAGATGCTGATTAGACAGCATGATTATTGCACAGGTGTGCCTTAGGCTGGCCACAATAAAAGGCCACTCTGAAATGTGCAGTTTTGCTTTATTGGGGGGGGGGGTCAGAAAACCAGTCAGTATCTGGTGTGACCACCATTTGCCTCACGCAGTGCAACACATCTCCTTCCCATAGAATTGATCAGGTTGTTGATTGTGGCCTGTGGAATGTTGGTCCACTCCTCTTCAATGGCTGTGCCAAGTTGCTGGATATTGGCAGGAACTGGAACACGCTGTCGTATACGCCGATCCAGAGCATCCCAAACATGCTCAATGGGTGACATGTCCGGTGAGTATGCTGGCCATGCAAGAACTGGGATGTTTTCAGCTTCCAGGAACTGTGTACAGATCCTTGCAACATGGGGCCGTGCATTATCATGCTGCAACATGAGGTGATGGTCGTGGATGAATGGCACAACAATGGGCCTCAGGATCTCGTCACGGTATCTCTGTGCATTCAAAATGCCATCAATAAAATGCACCTGTGTTCGCTGTCCATAACATACGCCTGCCCATACCATAACCCCACCGCCACCATGGGCCACTCGATCCACAACAGTGACATCAGCAAACCGCCCCCCCACACGACGCCACACTCGCTGTCTGCCATCTGCCCTGAACAGTGAAAACCGGGATTCATCCATGAAGAGAACACCTCTCCAACGTGCCAGACGCCATCGAATGTGAGCATTTGCCCACTCGAGTTGGTTACGACAACGAACTGCAGTCAGGTCGAGACCCCGATGAGGACGACGAGCATGCAGATCAGCTTCCCTGAGACGGTTTCTGACAGTTTGTGCAGAAATTCTTTGGTTATGCAAACCGATTGTTGCAGCAGCTGTCCGGGTGGCTGGTCTCAGACGATCTTGGAGGTGAACATGCTGGATGTGGAGGTCCTGGGCTGGTGTGGTTACACGTGGTCTGTGGTTGTGAGGCCGGTTGGATGTACTGCCAAACTGTCTGAAACGCCTTTGGAGACGGCTTATGGTAGAGAAATGAACATTCAATTCACGGGCAACAGCTCTGGTGGACATTCCTGCAATCAGCATGCCAATTGCACGCTCCCTCAAAACTTGCGACACCTGTGGCATTGTGCTGTGTGATAAAACTGCACATTTCAGAGTGGCCTTTTATTGTGACCAGCCTAAGGCACACCTGTGCAATAATCATGCTGTCTAATCAGCATCCTGATATGCCACACCTGTGAGGTGGGATGGATTATCTCGGCAAAGGAGAAGTGCTCACTAACTAAGATTTGTGAACAATATTTGAGGGAAATGGTCTTTTGTGTGCATAGAAAATGTTTTAGATCTTTGAGTCCAGCTCATGAAAAATGGGAGCAAAAACAAAAGTGTTGCGTTTTGTTCAGTGTACATCTGATAATCTCATTAGAGCAAATTAATCTCCCTGTTTTTTCTCTGTCCACAACATTATTCATTCATCAGTCATTCATTCACATAAAGACCTGAGTTCTTTTGTTAACTTTGAACAGTCGAGGCAGAATTAGTGTCACCTGTTGAAAACTGGGAGCTGTTAGTGTATAAATCACGTGTGTGTGTGTGTGTGTGTGTGTGTGTGTGTGTGTGTGTGTGTGTCAGGGCTGTAAGCACTGGTGGGGCCGAACTATGAGCTGTGTGAGTGATAAATAAAATCATTTAATGGCGTGTTTTATATCGCGGCTGCTGTAGAGAAGTCTGTCTATTTTAAAGGTTATGATGTCAGATGACCAAAATTCAGCGTCAGGACGTCTAATGCCAACGTCAGTTTGACCGCGAATACTGACGACTGACGATATTTTATTGGTTTTAAGTTGCATTGTTAAGAGACCAAAATCCAACGTCTTCCAAACGTCTGAATACATTATATGTACGGAGACCAAAACGTCAAATATGTCGTAATCATCTGAGGTGTTTTAAATGTTACTTTGACCAAACATCATTGATTTTTTTTTTTTTTTTTTGAGCAGCTTGTTGCTGGATAAACGTTGGAGTCTTTCTGGTAAACAGACTGTAGATAGTTGAATATTAGTTGTAAATAAATTTGGGAATTTGTTGAAATAAGAAATGTAAGAAAGGGGCGGGGACATATACGTTTACTTCTACCTGCTGCTTTTCAGACACTGTTATCTTTGTCTTGTTTGTTTTTATTAGGTTTTTTTTTATTTTGGTTCGAAATAGCCACTCATTCATTCATTCATTCATTCATTCATACGTTTCTGACGTTACATTGACGTGTTGACGTTAACTGTGTTGGTCTGAAACTAACAGTGACAGTTGAGCTGTGAGACACTGTCACCATATCACGCAGGTCAACAGGAGCCTTTATGTTGATGTTTCTGTGCACAGTTAATATTCCAGGCTGAACACCCGTCACACTGTCCTCCCTCTGTACTGCTTATCCTTCAACACTTCCTGTGGTAACGCAGTGTTCTGATGTCACAGAGCTATGAATTGTGGGTGATTCCCTCAGGCTGCAGAGATACAGACTGTTCATGAAGGACTCAAAATATCTGCGAGAACAGGTGAGTCTCATGTAGTTTATGATCTGACGGATGGATGTCTGTGAGTCCATGAGTGTGGACGCTGAGTCTGTGAGTCTGAGGAACTAAAACTGAAAACAGTTACTACATCAGAAGAAGAAGAAACACGTCAAGCTATTTCATGACATCATGTGACATCACGTGACATCACCGTCAGCAGCAGTTTGACACAAATAAAATTATTATTAGTGTAATGTTCCTTTAAGTCCTGACTGACTGATAAACAGTCGTTTGTGTTTTCAGCTCCGTCAGGAGGAGGAAACATCTGACACCACCTGCCAGGTGTGTGTGAGCATGAGACAGAGGTCATCTGAGGTCACAGTGAGGTCACAGGTCACTGCAGGTCATCAGAGTTGAACTGATCCTCCATGTTTCAGGTTAAATCAGACCTCAGCTTCACTGTGTGTGAAGTTCTTCACTGTTTTATATCGGTGATGTCATCACATGATTCTGACTCATTAATGTCAAAGCAGGATTTTACTGTTGAGCTGGAGCTCGTTTTCAAATGATGATTATTTTCATTATGAATTGATTTTCCTGTTAATCGATTGATTGGTTTGGAAAATGGTTAAAAAAAAAAATAGTGAGTAATGTTCAGAGCCCAAAGTCACAACATCACGTCAACATTATCACTGATACATCACGATGATTAACACAGTGATCAATATGTTAGTCATTATTATTGATACATTACAAATATTGACATTATTGATTATTAACATTGAACACAGAACAGGTTTATGAAAATGGAACCATGAAATATTTTTACAGGATGAAGATAGTTTCACATTTCTTTTTTTCACTGATTGATTTTTGGCCCGATAGTTTCAGCTCTCTGATCAACTGCTTCTCACTAATCAGTTTTATTCTATAAACTACTGATATGTTTTAATTCTGTAAATCAACTGAAGCTGTCTGACACCTGTGGAGGAGCAGCTGTGGACACACTCAGGTGAGGACACACTCAGGTGAGGTACAAGCACCTCAGACTGTGCAGTACTTTAATAAAAGTACTTAGTTACATTCCACCACTGTGTTTGATTAATAAAGTGATAAATAAAGAAAGTAAAGAGGATCAGCAGATTAATAGATGAAGAAAATAAAAGCTGTGACTTTATTTGATCTCAGAGTTACACAACAAACTGTGTTAACTGAGCCCAGAGTCACTGTGAGCAGCTTCAACAACACAGAGGTCAAAGGTCAGAGGTCACTGACACAAACACCACCCTGATGTCACAGTGGACATCAGCTGATTCATAACTGATCGATCACACTCATCAAACTCTTCCTCCTCCTCCTCCTCCTCCTCTCCTTGTAAAAGTTCACTCCGCTCTCCACCTGTGGAGCTGGTCGGAGCACGTGACTGAACGCGGAAGCGGAAACAGAGCAGCGAGTTGCCAACAGCTGAGCAGCGGCGGAGATCCTCTATGAACAGGAGGACTCACTCTGCGGTTATAAAGTGACACAGAGCCAAACTGCAGAAACAGCTGATGTTAAACACGGAGGGATCAGAACTCTGATCTGATTTTACTGCAGAAAAACCAGCAGAAGTAAAAGAGCTATTCCACCTCAGCAGATTATATTAGACAGAATAACCTCTATATGTCACACTGTTTCCATGGTGAACAACTGAAACCTCTGTTTGTTTGTTCCATTTCATTTTATTGACTCAGAATCTGAATATGTTTTTTTGTTTTTTTACTTTGGTGCAAAACATGAACATGTGAAGAGACAATGAAATAAAAAACAAATGTACGTATCACAAAATTCGCAAACATAAATTCAGAGCAGAAGATCATCACAAAGAATATGAAGAATTATAAAATCTGTGCAATATGTGTAAATATAAATAAAAGAACTACAGTTTGGGCTGTTTTGTGCAGAATATCGTCCAAGCAGGACCAAAAGTTCACAGTATGTAACAGAATGTGTGAAAAGTATGAAGTGAATAAAACCTAAAGCGCATTAATATTCTTAAATGTTTCTTTACAATAAACTCTGTCATCATGTTTTAATAACTCTCAGCTGCAGGCAGATTTATTATATTATCAGTTATCAATAAATCTGCCAGTTACACCTGTTCTTCATTTATAGACTGTTTGGTTTATGTGATATTAAAACAGTGATAAAATCCTGCCACAGTGGAGGTGACCTCTTCAGATGTCTTGTTTAATCTGACCAAGGTCCAAAATCCAAAGATAATTAATTCTTAATATAACAGATGAAATCTGAACATTTGAGAAGCTGCAGCCTGAATTTGTCATTTTTGCTTGAAACATGAAGTTAATGATCACGTGTAGGAAAGTTGTTGTTAGTTTTACCTGCGATTAACTAATTATAATTAAATAATCTGTTTTCTCCTAATTTCCATTTAATGTGTTGTCAGTGGGAATTTTGTCAGCATCATTATTAATTTAATATTTAAAAATTTGTATTTAAATTTGTGTTAATTATTGAAATATATATCATCTTTTCTTGAGTTTCTGAAGAAACTAAAAGCCACATTTCCCATAAGCACGTGATGTATTTAAAGATATAACCAGTGACCAGTCCTCAGAGGTCTCAGTGTTGAAGTTTAATGTTTATTTCATCTTTATGTCATTTTATATTTTTCTGTCATGAGGTCAGGCTCAGTCCGTTGATGCTTTTAAGACACATTTTTATTCTCTGTTTTTTAATTAATTAATTTCAACTTGTTTTAACTTGTTTTGTTTTTATCTTGCTGAACTCATCTGTGCACGTGTATATGTTTATATCTGTTGTTGTTCAGCACTTTGGTGCAAAACCTGTTTTTTAAGTTCTGTATAAATGAAACTAAATCCAGTTCAGTCAGTGTCCACGTGCAGCAGCAGTGTGAGTTATACTGGGACCGGTCAAACCAGTGGAACCAGTGTCAGAGCTCACTTCCTCTCCGGTGTGTGAAAACGTGGTCAGAGTGAGACCTCTGTCCGCTCTCTGCGCTCTCTGAGCACAGTTAGCAGCCCCAGCTAATCCGGGCTAACAGCTAACGGCTAACGGCTAGCTAGTGGCGCTATGATGGCGGAGCTGGTGCAGGGACAGGCCTCGATGAACCAGCCGGGGCTGAAGTCTGACGGCCTGGCCGATGTTTTACAGAGGGCCCGGCAGGTAACAACAACACTGGGGCTCCGCACACTTCCGTTCCGGGTCGTTTCCATCGAGCCAAAGCACTTTTATTCGGATTCGCCCGTGTTGTCTCTGCTGCTAACTCCTAACTTATGCGCTCCGTCAACACTCACACACACACACACACACACATACACTCTCACACACACACACACACTCAGAGAGTAGCATGCTAACTAGCTCAGAAAGCAGTTCGGAGTCGGACTTGTGGCCGCTTTGGGACACTTTGTCCGGCCTGACACGGTCCGGGAGTTAGTTTAGGGGGAGTTTGTGGAGCTGTCACCCGGAGGGGAGCGCAGTGGGACCGGGGGAGGAGGTGCAGGAGGTGGGGGAGGACAGGACAGAAGTTTGTCCACACGTGTCACTGAGGCAGGCAGACAACCTGTTGGGCTGCGGGACAGAAACACGGTGCAAACCCACCGAGGAGGACAACGAGTCCCCTCTGTGCGCTGCTCCGGGGAGCCGGGCCAGTGTCCCGGGCAGGCCGGGGCCAGAGCGCTCATATGCGGGTGTTGGTGGAGAGTTCTCCGCTGAGCAACAGTTAAAGTGAGAGCTGCCCCCCTCCTCCCCTCCTCCCCTCCCCTTATAGGCTGCTGTTTACTGTAAGTTGGTTAGAAACTAGGCTGACGTTATGCAACAGCCTCACAGCCATATACAGCCGGCTGGAGGTGTGTCTGCTTCCTATAGACACACAGACAGGTAGTGAGACAGACACGCAGACAGACAGACAGGGAGGACATTTAACCAGCAGCACGGTTTGACTCTGATGCACCTCTGCAGGTGTCTCACTCTCTGTGTGATGTTATTATGAGCTCATATCTGTGTCACACAGACTGTTTCCTCTCAAAGCTCCATGTTACACTTGTTTCCAGCTTCATTCTTGTATTTGTGGTTTCTATGACAACATGTTTACACGATTTAATGTCCAAAAACACTTTATTTTTCCTCGTACTGTCTGTTTGAATATTCCTGTACTCACCGTCTGTTTGAAACTCTCTCCTTCAAACCCTCCTCTTGAAAAAGTCCAGTCTGCTCTGATTGGTCGGTGGCGACGTGTACACGCACTACACATTCTGTTTTTTGACCTTTCGTTCACGATAACACTGACATCATTTTTAATATGATATGAAAAATTTGCACCGTATTGTGATAATATTTGAACTTGTTGGTTTTATTTTATTTGGGTCTCTTTCAGTCATTGGCTAATCTTCCAAGAGCCCATGTGTTGACATACTGACGTCACACTGTCACCCACAGCGACAATGAGCACGTATGACACTTATTTCCAGGTTCATTCTTATATCTGTGGTTTCTATGACGACATGTTTACATCAGTTAATGTTCAAAAACACTTTATTTTAACTCGTACCGTCTTTAAGAATATTCATGTATTCACCGTCTGTCTGAAGCGCTGCGTCTTAGCTGCTGTATCTTTAAACCCTCCTCCTCTGCTCTGATTGGTCGGTGGCTACGTTTACACACACTAGATATTTCAGTTGTCAGACAGTATTCTCCCTGAGCTGTTGACATGTTTAAAGCCTCCCACAGACTGTCAGATTATAGTGATCTTATAGTGTAGCTACACTGTGTGATAGACGTGTGTCACATCATCTCGTTCACAATGATAGCGATAAGTTATTAGCACAAGCCTATGGCGTTTTGCATTGTATAAATTAGCCTAGCGGCTAGCGGACTTCTCTCTTCTCATATGAAGCCAGGGACAACAGCAACATTTAACAAAGGTAACGTTACAAAATTCAGCTCCATTACAACTCACAAGGTTCACTGACAAAACAACTGTCTGATACTAAACACGTTTTCCAAACAAATACAACATGCTAATGTTATTAGCACAAGCCTATGGCATTTTACATTGTATAAATTAGCCTAGCAGCTAGCAGAGATTTGCTCTGCTCATATTTCAGCCAGGATAAATCACACACAGTGTGTGGAGGCTTTATTGTCTTCACAGTTTATTGTTTCTTACCTGTGAAATTAAAGTAAATCAAAGCTTTGTTTCCACTGAGGGAAATGGTTTCAGCTCACAGAGACAGACAGGAAAAGAAAAAGTCCAGTCTGCTCTGATTGGTCGGTGGTGACGTTTACACGCACTAAATATTCTTGGTTTTGCCCTCATTCTGAAAAGATCATATTCCTACTGAGCTGTTTACATGTTTAAAGCCTCCAACAGATTTTAGTACTCTCATAGTGCAGCTACACTGTGTGATAGGGGTGTGTCACATCATATACTAAATACTAAATTAAAGTTGTGTAGGAAAATGTGATTGTTACGTAGCGAAATCGCACCCACTAACAGGAGATCACATTGGCCAACGCAGTCGCTATGCCACAAAGGGGCGAGTATGTTGACACCAGCCAATGACATGGAAGCTTTAAGGTTCATTCTCACTGCCACGATGCGGAAATGCGGGACGGATTTCGCGTTTAAACCATACACACAGGCGCAGCACAGAATTTCGCATTGTTGTGTTCCAATTCCGCGCAGTGTGAACGGGTGTGGGTGAACATGGACGAGAGTAGTAGCAGCAGCGAGCTAGCAAGCTAACGTTCAACAAGCATCAACATCAACTTTCTTTAGCACTTACTACTCTCACCGCAGCCACCAAGCTGGACAATGGACTGCCAGACGTTGTCCTTTAATTCATTGTTCATAAAATCATCCCGTCTGTTATCAAAAAGGACAGGGTGCTGTGAAATGAGGTTCTCCCATACTGTCCTGCCTGGCTGGATTTTGGACTCTCCCGGGTCTGCGCGACTATAAACAAACAATTTCATTGGCCCAGCTGTGAAGTTTCGCCAGCGAATTCCGCGGGGGGTCAAAGTCTGGGCGGAAACTTTTTTCACCGCACAAAAGTTCCGCCCGGTGTGCAAACTTCCATAAAACCCATGAAATCAACTTTTATATTTTTCCACAAAAATAATCCGTGCGGATATTCGCCCCCAGTGAGAATGGACTTTTAGGCCCCGATCACACAGGAAGCATTTTGCAGGTTGCAAAACGTGAGGCGCACCTCATTTATTATTTAATGCCACAGGCAAAAAGAGAGGCTGTCAGCAGATAAACAGAGATCTGTGTGGGTACATGAGACCCTAAAAAAGAGGCTGGATCATGGGGAGTACCACCAGTTGGTCCAGGAGCTTCTCCTCCATCATGGACGTTTACAGTACTGCACTTATCTGCTGTTTTCTATTCAGATGGTGCTAACTGTGCTTTGTAAAGTCGTATAGCTCTGGGTATCCAGCAACCACTACCACCAGTTTCTCCTCCATTGTTTACCAGCTGTAAACTTGTTGTCGTGACCACCACAGAAGCCCCGCCTCTCACATCATTCCACTGGACAATGGGGAAAAAGCTGCAATGACGTGGGCATTTTCTTCTCTGAGTTGAACGCCTAGAGCGCAAACAAATTTCATTATTAATACCAACATCAAAATAGACATTTAGAACCACGTTCCATAGTTTTGCACTGCACGTGACATAATGTAATGACGCCATGAAGATGTACAACATCATGACACAGAAGACAGAAGCCTTAGCTTCCTGCTGCTAAAAAAAGGAAGCTTTAGCTATTAAGGTTTTTTTCATTTTATACGGATTCAAACAGGCTCGTGACACCTATAACCTCCTGCAGACTGAATTTACCAACGCACCATGTCAGGTCACTCACTCTCCGGGACCGCCAGTGTTACTTGAATAAGTAAACACTGAGCAACGGGACCAGACTGGCCGACCCGTATGCTCTCACTCAGTGGATGGATGATGTCACAGGAAGCCAATCTTACAAAGGAGGACCACACTTGTTTGTTTTGCTATGGAAGCTAACGTTAGCTAATGTGCTAAAAAGTTAGCGTTGCAGAGAAATCCAATCTTCCTCTTAATCCCTCCCCAGTTTCTGATGAGGTGGACATGATAACCCTTAATACACATAACCTTATTCATCCCTACAACAGGAAATACTTTTTCCCTAACCTGATATGAAGTGTGCGCTGCACATGTGAGCATTTTTGATGATGGCCTCCGTCCAGTCCTTTGGTCTTATCACATTTAACCATAGTTGTCTTTGTTTTTGTTGACGGGCAGTGGCGGCTGGTTTTGAGCCATGACTCCTTCTATTCTGGCTCCCAATAACTAGGGTTGTCATGAGAAGCGTTACTTGGTTACCAAATCAATGCCAACACGCAAAAAATACATTGGTACCTTTTTTTTTTTTTTTTTTTCGGTACCATAAGTACAGGATACAACTTTGTCCTCAGCGGGCCGTGTCAATTCATGTCGGAACTGACAGGGGCAGTATACGCGCGTCAGTCGGTGCAGAGGACGAGCGCCGAATAAGAACGCCTGTTCTCCATCGTCTTTGCTAGAAACAGTGGCTTTTGTGCTGGAGCCACAACACCTCGGCTTGTTAAAAAGCCAGGCAGTAGGAGTTGTGTGTGGAGAGGGTTAGGGTTAGGCCTCATTTACACCGCAAGCGATGCGTTTGCATAGCGCTTGCCAACGGTCTCTGTTTTCATTTCAGCGAGCATGTTAACAGGTTAGAGCATTCACACCACATCCGTTCTATGCTCTGCTCGAGTCACGCTGCCTTCGCAAGCAAGCTCGAAAATAGAAGAGACACCGATTTTTTTTTTTTTAATTTTTTTTTTTTTGCGCGAGTCTCTCTCGGCCACCGTAGACATCTCCCCCTTGACCAAGCGAGACCTGACAGGCGCATGTTTCATGTACTTAACCATTTGTAGTGCTAAATATTAATTCTCCAAGTGCTGGAATAATCACTGGTGCGCGAACCTGTCCACCCTGGGCTTTGGGTCCAAGCTCACTTCTTCTTCTCTAGGGTTTATTGGAGATTTGCAAACACGGTGCATTTTGATGGGACAGCAGTGGCCGCTGCGCAACGCGTCTGTTCAGTTTTGGTGTGAATACACGTGTGCTGCTGCATCACTTGCGGTGTAAATGAGGCCTTAGAGTTAAAGTTTAAGTTTGAAACAGTTTTAATAAAGTAGTGAATTTAGAAATACATGAGTTCTGTCATTTGATTTTTATCATGGTATCGAATGAGTATCGAGAATCGTGGAAGTTCACTGGTACTGGTATCAACTACTGAAATTGTGGTATCGTGACAAGCCTACCAATAACACAACAAGACAAACACATTTTAAGACTCCTGTGGAGCCTACAGCCCTGTGGGGGAGAGGCAGCTGCACCTCCAGCTGATAACATGATGTCATCGTGACGTCAGCCCTAGAAAGGTCTATAGCCAACTGACGTTATGCTCACTGAGACCTGCACCTTCAGATTTGTAGTGCTCTTGACTTTGCACACTGATATCTCCACAGTAGCTGAACCCATTTTACAAAACTGCATCTAAAACTTTCATATCTGTTCAGTTATTTGCAGTTTGAAGTGTGAAGCGTAGCCCTCACCAACATATGACATATTTGTAACTCCAGGGTTCCCACGGTCATGGAATTCTCTGGAAAAGTTATAAAAAGAGAAGAACTGTTTTCCAGGCCTGGAAATGGTTTGTAGTTAACAGAATGTTGGGGGACATTTTGAATATTAGTTGTTTTGGCTGTTGTTTGAAAATATGTTTGTAAATATCCCAAAACCTTAGAATTAGAATTAGATCCTGTGTGTGGTGGTAGCTGGAGACGAGGTGGAGGCGGTGGGCGCCCACCAACTTTCCGTTTCTTTTTCTTGCCGCCTCCTGTGTATCAGTCACTCAGTGTGTCTCCAGTCACAGTGAAGTGGAGCTCCAGTCCCAGCTGGACGAGGACATCTAACTGGCCTACTGTCCTTGTCCCAGTATACAAGCACGGGAGGGGAATCCATTTATTGAGCCAAGTATGTGCGACTCCTCTACGATAGGTGGAGATATGCCCCCTTTCAGCTTGTTAGTATTGGACCTTTTTCCTGTTGACCTATTACGTCACAGACCAAACAATGGACAAACAAGTTAGCTACGGTTAGCTAGCAGCTAACTGCTACCATGGTGGACAACTTTACAGCTCTGTACATTTGGTCCGTCCAAAAAGTCACGGCTCTGGATGTAGATTTCTCCATGTTGTTACCGGCTTCTTCTTCTCTTACACATTTAATGCTATTGGACTTCCGGGTCAAATAACTGATCAGTCGATCCAGTCACAGCTGATCTGATCAGATCAATGGAAGTGAGAAGCAGCTGTTTGTGAGTGAAAGCAAACTTTGACCCAGCGCTACGAACACTAAGCTTTCACTTTCACTGCCCGTGACGATCTGCTGCTCCGCCTGTGCCCAGAGTCGCTCTGTGCTGAGTGCAGAGCAGTGATATCCAGACTGTACATATTCCAGCAGAGCTCCTAATGAACGGCTCAACTCCACAAATAGAAACAAATAATGTGGCAGCAGAAGTTTTAATCGTGGCGGGCCGCCACAAATAACTGAACGTGTGGGAAACCCTGACAATATGTGAAATATGTTGCCTGTATTACTGATTTAAAATCAAGTGCTGTGCTGTGTGACTGTGGAAATGTCACCTGTATCATGTGATACACATTGGTGTGTGCAGATAGCTGGTGTTAGATAGCGCTAGCAGTGTGCTTATCTGTAAGTACCTGGAAGTGTGTGTTTAATAATGTATGGCTTCCAAATGGCAAATTGAATTCATGGCTCCAGAGAGAGGCCCTCACCACACTGGACAGACACTCTGTGACAGGACGTCTGATGTTTTGGTGCAGGACAGGGTCCAAATGTAATTGTAGGGTAACAAAGAGAGCGTACCTCTGCACGCTTGGAAATGTGCCCTACTTTAAATCACCTGTTGTCAGAGGCGTGTTCAGGCAGGCTGCTGTAAACTACTTACCGTCATGGAAGTTGGGCAAAATATTGTGGAAAAGTTACGAAAATTAATAGTGAAGATGTGTGGGAATCCTGTAACTCTTTAAATCACCAGGAAGTAGAGATGTGAGGTGTGTTTCATGTGTTAGAGTTAGAGCTCCAGTGTGTCAGTTTAAATCTGATCTAATGGTTGTGTTCTGGTTCCCTCAGAATGACGCGTTTATATCTCCACAGGGAGCAGGTCCTCGTCTACAGAGATCACCATGTTGCACCGCCATGTTTCTACAGTAGCCCAGAAGGGACAAACCAAACACTGACTCTAGATAGAGACATTCATGTTTCTGCAGCGGTCACAGTAGTCAGCAGCTCCTTCACGACGAGCAGCGTCAGAAAAACAGATAATAACATGAAACTGCTTTATTCAGTGTTTTCCTGGTTTAAATCAGCTCGTCTGTGTGATTTGGAGAGGAGGAGACTCCTCAGGATAATTCAGCTCAGGTGTGTACAGGTGTGTACAGGTGTGTATGAGTGTGTACAGGTGTATCATTGATTTAGGTTGTCCTGTGTGAGTGTGTGACTGCAGCAGATTCCTTCACTCTGCTGCTCTTTTCTTCTTCTCTTTATCATGAAGACGCTCAAGGTTACCTCGCTGTGCGTGTGTGTGTGTGCGTGTGTGTGTGTGCGTGTGTGTGCGTGTGTGTGTGTGTGTGTGTGTGTGTGTGTCTGCGTAGGCAGGCTGTATTTTTCATTGTGTTGTCAGTCAAGGTGAGGTCAGCTCGCAGCTTGAAGCTGATAGCTGTGAAGGAGCTGTTGACTCAGACATATTTCGGAGTGAATCCAGCGACCAGACGCTGATCACCTGATAAACTTGTAAACCTGATAAGTGTCCTTCACAGGGAGAAGATGACATTAATAGAAGATTAATGTCTGATGACACATCAGATCGTCTCTTGAACGTCGTTGCATCTCAGCTTTAGTTGTAAACTGAAGGCTGTCTTCACCGTCCTCATCACGCTGACGTCCACCAGGGCTGTACTGTTATGTAACGACGGCACCGTTATGGACAAAATGACAATCAGCATTATTTTGATCGATGTTGAGATCAGGATTATTCTTTGTTTTCAGGGGCAAAATAATTTTATTGCAGTTTCACATTTAAACCAACAGAGCTCTGCGTTCACCTCATGTTGTGCTACCTTCCTGCTAATTTACTGATCTTTGCATCACAATAAGATTTAAAATAAGATTTTTTATCACCTGAATTCAGTTCATCTCGTATGGATATGAATGCTGCTGTATTTATTTATTTATTTTACAGCGGTCACAGTACTGTGACACTGCTGTCATGGATGTCTTGGTTAGGGCCAGGGAGGTAACGTTAGCGACATTCTCCTCAGCCTTCATGTGTTCATCGTACTGCAGGCTGTGGCGTTCTTTCAGGCGGTTGAACAGGTTGGTTGTGTTGCTCTGCGGTGCAGACACACATGTCATTTACTCTTGGCTTTGATTTGTTCTCTCCTAAATCCAAAATATTCCTCAACAATGTCTGATGATGGATAATTTTTGTTTTGTCCGTCACAGGCTGCTGCTGCTGCTGCTGCTGCTGCTGCTGCTGCAGGGTGACCATGCAGCGGTCAGCTGTTAGTTCAGGGAGCGCTTGATTTAATGTGCAGCACAGTTTTCTATGAGCATTTTAAACATTGCAGCTGATCGCATTCGTGTAATTGTGGGAGGCCCAAATCCTGATTAAAAATGGATGTAATTGTGCAGCCCTGATATCTACTTCAACAGCTTCTCTTTACACATCACGTCTGTTTTTCCTGGAGGTTTCCTGGATTAGTTCAAAACTAAAGATGGATTTATACACCATGCATTAACAGGCAACCTGTGGTGTCTGTTGTTGTGTGTCAGCTCTGAGGTTTTGCCACCACGTAGCCTCCTCCAAAATGTCACTACACTTTGGGGCTGTGGTGTCAGCAGAGGTAAAAAAGTGCTCTTAACAAGGTTAGAGCCAGCATCACATCCACCACTGAACAAAATGTCACCTCCTTTGTGAAGTCTCACAGAGGAGATAACGGCACATGCTCAGATGTTTCCTGTCTGCACGTCATCATTAGAAACACAGTTTTACAAAAGATCTGTTTCAAGTGACAGGAAACACAGTTTGCATGGACGAAAGACCAAAACACAGCGAAAAATATGATAAACATGTCATCTGTGGTGTTTATCATCAACGTTCTAATCAAGTCTTTAGCCCCAATCCGAGTCCTGTAGTACCGAGTACCCGCACCTGCTCGGTCATTACGTGTTTCCATCCTGTGTTGGCACCGAGCTGCTCCTCCCGTCAGGACGTTACCTGTTCTAATAGGTACAGGTGTTAACAGCTGTTTGTTTCTGTCTGTCAGATGGTGGGGAAGATGGGCGGAGAAGCAATGTCTCACCTCAACAGCTCCTCAGGAAGTGTCGAGCCCTCGCTGTACTACCCCGGGCAGAAACGACCAGGAGAGGACGGAGGTGAGGAGGAGGAGGAGAAGGAGGGAGGGTGTGAGGGTTCTACCCAACCAAGAGCCTTTTAGCCTTGTTCAGATCCACCATCTACCTTTAACTTTAGCTCAGACTTTTTCTCATTTGACCAGGCACCTTCCAGTAGACCACAAATCTTAAACCTGACCAAGAACCTTCCACTTAATCTAAAACCTTTATATCTGAGCTAGAACCTTTTCATTGTATTTTGAGAACCCTTTCAGCCAACTAAAACCCCTCCAGCTGAGCAGCAACGTTCAAACTGTTCTAGAATATTCACCTAATCTTGAACCTTTAAGGCTAACCTAAACCCCTCCAAATAAGTTTGAACTTTCCACCTGGTCTAGAACATTTTCAGCTGACCCAGAACCCTGAGCTTTAGCGAGAACTTTTCTCACCTGTCTTAGAATCTTTCGACCTGACCAGAAACCTCCCACCAGACCAAGACAAGAGCCTTCCACCTGATCTAAAACCTTTCATCTGAGCTAGAATCTTTCATCTTGAACCTTTTAGGCTAACCTAAACCCCCCAGCTAAGGTTGAACTTTCCACCTGGTCCAGAAATTTTTCAGCTGACCTAGAACCTTGGGCTTTATCAAGAGCTTGTTCTCACCTGATCATAGAATCTTTTAGCCTGACTAGAAACCTCTCACCAGACCAAGAATCTTAACCAGAGCAAGAACCTTCTGGCTGATCTAAAATCTGGAACCATATCACCTCATCTTGAACCTTTTAGGTTGGCTAAGGTTGGAATTAGCACAAATAAAAAAACCTTCAATGGGAGCTGGTTCATTTTTACTTTTTTTCATAAGGTTGAAATTTCCCCCTGGTCAAAAATATTTTCAGCTGACCTAGAACCTCAAGCTTTAGCTAGAACTTTGTCTCACCTGACCAGGAACCTCCCATCAGACCAAGAACCTCAAACCTGAGTTGATTTTAAACCTTTAATCTAAGATAAAGCATTTTTCCCCTGATCCACTGATATACAACCTTTTAATCTCACCTACAACTGTTGACCTGGGGGGCTACAGGCTACATCGGCCGCTGTTTTAGGAAACTACCAGTGGTGGGAATCACCAGAGAACCTATGATACAACATCATCACAAATCAGAATACAACACTGATTTTAAACATTTTGTGATAACATATAATGGTATTTACCTTTTTCACTTGGAAATTAAGTCTCCAAAGAAAAACTTTGACAGCGTCTGTTATCAAAGAAGATAAAGTGCTCAAGATAAAGTTAAGTTATACAAGTAAAAAATCCATATTTGTTGTCTAACAAAACAATATTGCCACACGAAACATCGCAATACTGTGCTGTATTTTTTTTGTAAATGTATGTTTATTGATTTTAAACATTTAACACATGCACGAACGTACATGAACATACGGCATTACGTATAAAAAGGAATAATAGTTATTAAAATGATAATCATAATAATAATTGTAAAATCATAAAACAGCTACATAACGATAACGATAATAATAATGCTACAGTAAATCAAAAAACACAGTTCAAGCACATTATCCTCCATGCTTTATCTAAGCATTAGGGTTTTTTTGTTTGTTTTTTTTTAATTGTATATACTTTATTAATCCCTGAGGGGAAATTAAATTTTTTCACTCTGTTGTTAATTACACACAGGTCTGAACACACACATGCACAAACTGGACCTATAGATGCACTAAGTGGAGAGATGTCAGAGTGGGCTGCCCATGACAGGCGCTCCAAGCGGTTGGGGGTTCGGTGCCTTGCTCAGGGGCACCTCGGCAATGCCCAGGAGGTGAACTGGCACCTCTCCAGCCACCAGTCCACGCTCCATATTTTGGTCCGGACGGGGACTTGAACAGGCGACCCTCTGGTTCCCAAACCAAGTCCCTATGGACTGAGCCACTGCCGCCCGCTACTGCCTTTTCAAGGCATCTTCAATGTCACGATTTATTACAAATTCCAAAAACATTTCCCAATTATCAATAAACTCAGAGGCTCTATTTCTCACTTTATAGGTGAGTTTTTCAAGAGCTGTTAAATCCTTCAACCAACGGCCCAGAGAGGGGCGACACACAGTGTTCCAGCAGAGCTCAGTTGGTCATCTCAGACCCAAACTGCAGCACCGACCTACAGAATGTTTTGATCTCAACACACTCCCACAGGCAGTGATACGACACTGTGCTCGATTGATTTTTTTCCCCAAACATGAAACTGTATATTTGTGTTTTTAAAGATGTTTTTTTTTGTCTTCAGTAGGAACCAGTGAGCTCGTGGGAGTCAGACAGTATTTAGAGACGGACCAACACTTTGTTAGTTTGGGTGTTTTTATGGGTTGTTGTTAAAAACAGAGTAATACCAGCCTGGCTCTGATAGGTTCTTTGCTCTTGTTTCTTCTTCTGTGGTGCAGAAACACGTCTGTTAGTTTTGTCTCCATTAGGTGACTTTAACTGGACTGAACAAATGTCCTCATGTCTGATGCGTGTCTTTGTCTCTCAGTAGGTAACCAGCTAGCAGCCATGGGCCATCAAAGGTACGATCAGCAGCTCGTATTGATCCCACTCAGCAGGGTGATAATGACACACACATACTGACGTGTGTTCAGCATCATATTCCTGTTTGCAAATAGACACCAGTGTGTCAGAGTGTAACCATAGATAAGTGTTTATAGATCTGTTCTCCTGCAGTCGGCATCAGCATAATCATTTATCCACACACACACACACACACACACACACACACACACACACACATATATATATATATATATATATATATATATACACACACACACTCTGTGTGACTGGGATGTTAATGTGTGTGTTTGTGTTGCAGGGTAATCACAGAGGATTACAAGGTCCCTGACAGAATGGTCGGCTTCAGTGAGTATGACCTCCGACCTCTCAGTGCTTCCTGCTGGTAGGGTGTCTGAAGGTTCCGCCGTCCAATCAGATTTAGTTGTACAGAGCAGCTGATCTGAGGTCTGGACCAACTGAGTTCCAGTTCTCAGTTTACCTTATTTTGTTTATCATTGTCATCCTTTATGTGTCAGTTCTGATGTTTTAATCCAGAACCTTTTTACCTGTTCTAGAACTGTTTACCTTTAATCTGAATTAACACCTTTAACCTGACGGAGGACGTTTTACCTGAGCTAGAACCCTTAATCTGAACTACAGCCTGTAGCTCGAGCTGTATTTGTGTTTGACTAGCCTAGAACCTTTATCCAGAACTAGAGCCTTTTCACCTGGTGTAATACTTTTTCACATAACCTACAGTCTGCCTAACCTAGAACCTTTAACCTGAGCTAGAACATTTAACCTGAACTAGTCTTACCAGTTGTGTTAGTACCTTTAAGTTGCTCTAGAACCTTGTTCCTATTCTTGATATTTAACCAAAGCTAGAACATTGTCAGTTGACCAAGAGCCTTTCCTCATCTGAGCTAGAACATTTTCACTTGAGATGGAACTTTTTTACCCAAAAACGAACCTATTCGCCGAGCGCAGACTCTTTATCCGAAATGAGAGCCTTCTCCAATGACCTGAAACCTTTTCAGCTGACCTAGAACAATCATGTCACATAGAACCTTTAAATCTGACCTAGAACGTTTCCATTTGACTTAGATCATTTAACAAGAACTCTTCACCTAAATCAGAAATGTTTACACCTGACCCAGAACCTTTCCTGTCTCAGAGCATTTTGAGCTTATATAGGACCTCTTACCTGACTCACTACATTTAAGACTATCCAGAACCCTCCACTTTACCTAGAACCCTTTCCCTGATTTAGAACTTTCACCTGATGTACAGTCTTTTTACTACCTAAGGGTCATCCTACAAGCCTAGCGGCTGTTGTACAGATCAAGAATCTTCTGGCTGACTTAAAGTCTTCAAATGACCTAGCTTTAACCTGAGCCAGAACCTTTTACCTGACCTATAACCTTTAATTTAAGACAGAACTTTTAACCCAGACCAGAGCCCTTTGCCTGACATAGAACCTATAAACCAACCCTGAACCTTTTAAGATGACCTGAATCCTGTGTCAGAGTTAGAACATATCACCTAACCTAAACCCTTGCAACTGAGCTACATTTAAGCTGAGCTAGAACCTTTTCTCTCCTGAGCTAGAACGTTTTTACCTGACTTAAACTTTGCATAAGACATAGAACCTTGTCATGTAATGTAAATCCCTGCACCTGGCTTCCCAGTAACTCTGAGCGTGCATCTTTTTATCATCTTGAACCTTTTGGCTGATTTGGAACCTTTCTCATACTGACCTAGAACCTCTAATTTAAGTCGGAACCTTCTACCTGATTTAGAAACTTAAACCTGAGCCAGAACCTTTACTTGACCTAGAAAGTTTAACCTGATCCAGAACCTGTTATCTGACCTAGAACCTTTAAACCAACCTTGAACCTTTTAAGATGACCTGGATCCTATGTCCGAGCTACAACATGTCACCCAACCTAAACCTTTGCAACTGAGCTACATTTAACTTGAGCTAGAACCTTTAACCTGATCCAGAACCCTTTACCAGACCTGGAACCTGTAACTAGTAACCTGTAAGTGAGTCTGCATCTTTCTATAACCTTGAACCTTTTAGCTGATTTGGAACCTTCTTTTTCTGACCTAGAACCTTTAACCGGAACCTAGACACCTAAACCTGGACCTTTAAGTATAATTTGTTGCTCTGTAACAGTGACGTAATGTTTCTGTCCTCTGGTTGTTCTGCAGTTATTGGAAGAGGAGGTGAACAGATCACCAGGATCCAGTTGGAGTCTGGCTGTAAGATCCAGATCGCTGCAGGTGAGTCTGGTGTTTGACTCTTTGACTTCTGCTCCTCAGTGACTTCTCCTCTGATTGGTTAGTTGTTGAAAATAAAAACTGATGCTTAAACTTCAGACGCCTTCCAGAACAACGACCAACCGGCCGGGTGTGTTTGAGACAGATAACAGGCAGTGTGGACACATGTTGACTTACTGCAAGTAAACAGTTACAAACGTCTGTGTGTGTGTGTGTGTGTCTGTGTGCATGTGCGTGTGCAGACAGCGGAGGTCTGCTGGAGCGGCCATGTTCCCTGACTGGAACTCCAGAGAGCATCGAGTGAGTTTCTAAACATTCACCTTTCACCTGCTCTGATGACATCACTGCTCACCTCCACCTGCCACTCACCTCCTCTGTGTGTGTGTGTGTGTGTGTGTGTGTGTGTGTGTGTGTGTGTGTTTGTGTTTCCAGGCAGGCAAAGCGGCTGTTGGTCCAGATCGTGGATCGCTGTAGAAATGGTCCAGGTTTCCACGGCGATGGTGAAGGCGGAGCCTCTGTGCAGGAGATGCTGATCCCGGCCAGTAAGGTGGGGCTGGTGATTGGCCGAGGAGGAGACACCATCAAACAGCTGCAGGTAGAGTGACTGACAGCTGCAGCAGGGGGCGGGGTTATGACTGCTGAGGTGTGTGTGTCTTTAATATCTCCGTTGTGTGTTGTGTGTTGTGTGTCAGGAGCGAGCGGGGGTGAAGATGATGATGATCCAGGACGGTCCGATGCCGACGGGCGCTGACAAACCTCTTCGCATCTCCGGGGACCCGTACAAAGTGCAGGTACAAACACACAGTTTGTATTCTGGACTAAACCTTCTCTGTGTTCTAGGTGCATGTATCACTATCAAGAAACACCAGCACTGACATAGTATCGTAGCAGCTAACGCTAACCTAAACCTACAGTCATTCAAAACCCTGAAACCAAGTCTGGACCAATCAGAGCTCTTTAAAAATGTCCTTAGTCTCCAGGTTTAAAACTCACGAGTCCCTTCAGAGACAAAAGTACAAACATACTTTAACTTAAGTTAAATCTAACACTCAAACCTTCTTCATCTAAACGCTGACGTTGTCTCTTCTCCACCTGCAGGCAGCGAGGGAGTTGGTGTTGGAGGTGATCAGAGAGAAGGACGGAGATTTCAGGTCGGGACGCAACGACTTCAGCGCCCGCCTGGGAGGAACCAGTCTGGACGTACGACAAACACAAACAAATGCACACTGTTAGCATTCGTTAGCAGCAGCTAGCACGTATGAGCGTCCTCTGAATCCCCTTTTAAACGGTACATTCATGTCTAGTCCGTCTCTCTGCAGGTCCCAGTCCCCCGGTTCGCTGTCGGCATCGTGATCGGCAGGAACGGAGAGATGATCAAGAAGATCCAGAATGATGCAGGAGTCCGAATCCAGTTTAAAGCAGGTCTGTTTACACCAGTGAGTCCAGTTTAAAACAGGTCTGTTTACACCAGTGAGTCCAGTTTAAAGCAGGTCTGTTTACACCAGTGAGTCCAGTTTAAAGCAGGTCTGTTTATACCAGTGAATCCAGTTTAAAGCAGGTCCGTTTACACCAGTGAATCCAGTTTAAAGCAGGTCCATTTACACCAGTGAGTCCAGTGTAAAGCAGGTCCATTTACACCAGTGAATCCAGTTTAAAGCAGGTCCATTTACACCAGTGAGTCCAGTTTAAAGCAGGTCCATTTACACCAGTGAATCCAGTTTAAAGCAGGTCTGTTCACACCAGTGAGTCCAGTGTAAAGCAGGTCCATTTACACCAGTGAATCCAGTTTAAAGCAGGTCTGTTTAAACCAGTGAATCCAGTTTAAAGCAGGTCCATTCACACCAGTGAGTCCAGTGTAAAGCAGGTCCATTTACACCAGTGAATCCAGTTTAAAGCAGGTCTGTTCACACCAGTGAGTCCAGTGTAAAGCAGGTCCATTTACACCAGTGAATCCAGTTTAAAGCAGGTCTGTTTAAACCAGTGAATCCAGTTTAAAACAGGTCCATTTACACCAGTGAGTCCAGTTTAAAGCAGGTCCATTTACACCAGTGAATCCAGTTTAAAGCAGGTCTGTTTACACCAGTGATTCCAGTGAGTCCAGTTTAAAACAGGTCTGTTTAAACCAGTGAATCCAGTTTAAAGCAGGTCCGTTTACACCAGTGAATCCAGTTTAAAGGAGGTCTGTTTACACCAGTGAGTCCAGTTTAAAGCAGGTCCGTTTACACCAGTGAATCCAGTTTAAAGCAGGTCCATTTACACCAGTGAGTCCAGTTTAAAGCAGGTCTGTTTACACCAGTGATTCCAGTGAGTCCAGTTTAAAGCAGGTCCGTTTACACCAGTGAGTCCAGTTTAAAGCAGGTCTGTTTACACCAGTGAGTCCAGTTTAAAGCAGGTCCGTTTACACCAGTGAATCCAGTTTAAAGCAGGTCCATTTACACCAGTGAGTCCAGTTTAAAGCAGGTCCATTTACACCAGTGAGTCCAGTTTAAAGCAGGTCCATTTACACCAGTGATTCCAGTTTAAAGCAGGTCCGTTTACACCAATGATTCCAGTTTAAAGCAGGTCCGTTTACACCAATGATTCCAGTTTAAAGCAGGTCTGTTTACACCAATGATTCCAGTTTAAAGCAGGTCCGTTTACACCAGTGAATCCAGTTTAAAGCAGGTCCGTTTACATTAGTTTACACCATTAAGGGAAGTTGACCTGACCACCATTTGACCTCTGACCTCTCTCTATGTCCAGATGATGGTATCAGTCCAGAGCGTGTTGCCATGGTGATGGGTCAGCCAGAACGCTGTCAGCATGCTGTCCACCTCATTAACGAGCTCATCCAGACCGCACAGGTAACACACACACACACACACCTACAGATGAGTCTAAGAGGCCGTTTACACGTACACAGTGATTTTGATAAACGGAGACATCTTCCTTCGTTTGTGCCCTTCGTTTACACGCAAACGGAGATTTCTCCTCTGAAAACGAGTTTCTCTAAAAACTCCGGCCAGAGTGGAGATTTTGGAAAACTCCGGTTGCGCGTTTGCATGGAAACTGAGATAAACGGAGATAAACGGAGTTATAGGCAGCCGACGTCACAGTATGCGCCGTAACTTGCGCCTGTGTTAAAAGTGCGACCTATGTTGCTATGGTGACAATGGATACATGGAAGGCTTGAGCTTCTCGTTACACTGCCACCTACAGGTGTGGCATGCTCTTGTGTATATATACACGGGTAAGTGTAAACGAAGATCTTTTTGACGGAGACGGTGAAATGTCCGTTTATGAAAATAGCCGGCAACGTGTAAACGGCCTCTAAGTCTCGGTGTGATGCTGTTCTCAGTCCTCTCCTCATTCTGTGTGTTTGTGTCTTCGTAGGAGCGTGATGGTTTCGGCTCGGCCCTGCGGGGTGGGAGGGTCAGAGGTCGTGGTGATTGGACCATGGGCTCTCCAGGTCCGCTACAGGAAGTGACCTACACCATCCCTGCTGACAAGTGCGGCCTGGTCATTGGCAAAGGTAGGAGAAGAAATCTGTCTTCACCACGATCAGAAAACTCGAGGTGCTGCTGTTGAAAGTGTCACACCTTCGTCTGTGTGTTCTGTCCACTAAAGTCTGACAGAACATGCTAACGGCTTGTTTTGGTGTCGTGTTCCTGATGTGGTCATGTTTTCTGATATCTCGGAAACCTCTTTGACGACAGGAGCGTTTATCATTGTCAGCACCAGGGTGTAATGAAATGTGTGTGTCAGTGTTACAGGGTGTGTTTGTGTGATGATGGTGTAGACAAAGGTCACATGTTCAGTCTGTTGAAATGTTAAGTTTATATAAACAAGAACTGACCACAGACACTCTGGACTCACCTCCATGTTGAGCCTTGATGTTTAGCAGGGGAATGTCTGGGGCTTATGGGAAACTGAGTTCGTTAAATGATGCTCATAAACAGAACTATGGAGTAAGTATAGTCAAGGAACAGTACTGCACAGATACATGCAACAGTGTGCAGTCAAAACACAGTACAGTGCAGTACAAAACACAGTACGGTGCAGTAAAAAACACAGTACGGTGCAGTAAAAAAAACAGTACAGTGCAGTAAAAAAACACAGTACAGTGCAGTAAAAAACATAGTACGGTGGAAGTAAAAAACACAGTACAGTGCAGTAAAAAACACAGTACAGTGCAGTAAAAAAAACAGTACAGTGCAGTAAAAAACATAGTACGGTGGAAGTAAAAAACACAGTACAGTGCAGTAAAAAAAACAGTACAGTGCAGTAAAAAAACACAGTACAGTGCAGTAAAAAACATAGTACGGTGGAAGTAAAAAACACAGTACAGTGCAGTAAAAAACACAGTACGGTGCAGTAAAAAAAACGTAGTACAGTGCAGTAAAAAACACAGTACAGTGCAGTAAAAAACAGTACAGTGCAGTAAAAAAACACAGTACAGTGCAGTAAAAAACATAGTACGGTGGAAGTAAAAAACACAGTACAGTGCAGTAAAAAACACAGTACGGTGCAGTAAAAAACAGTACAGTGCAGTAAAAAACACAGTACAGTGCAGTAAAAAACATAGTACGGTGGAAGTAAAAAACACAGTACAGTGCAGTAAAAAACACAGTACGGTGCAGTAAAAAACACAGTACAGTGCAGTAAAAAAAACAGTACAGTGCAGTAAAAAACACAGTACGGTGGAAGTAAAAAACACAGTACAGTGCAGTAAAAAAAAAACAGTACAGTGCAGTAAAAAAACACAGTACAGTGCAGTAAAAAACATAGTACGGTGGAAGTAAAAAACACAGTACAGTGCAGTAAAAAACACAGTACGGTGCAGTAAAAAAAACGTAGTACAGTGCAGTAAAAAACACAGTACAGTGCAGTAAAAAACAGTACAGTGCAGTAAAAAAACACAGTACAGTGCAGTAAAAAACATAGTACGGTGGAAGTAAAAAACACAGTACAGTGCAGTAAAAAACACAGTACGGTGCAGTAAAAAACATAGTACATTGCAGTAAAAAAAAACAGTACGGTGCAGTAAAAAACATAGTACGGTGCAGTAAAAAACACAGTACAGTGCAGTAAAAAACACAGTACGGTGCAGTAAAAAACATAGTACATTGCAGTAAAAAACACAGTACGGTGCAGTAAAAAACATAGTACATTGCAGTAAAAAAAAACAGTACGGTGCAGTAAAAAACACAGTACGGTGCAGTCAAAAAAACATAGTACAGTGCAGTAAAAAACACAGTACGGTGCAGTAAAAAACACAGTACGGTGCAGTAAAAAAAAACAGTACGGTGCAGTAAAAAACACAGTACGGTGCAGTAAAAAAAACATAGTACGGTGCAGTAAAAAACACAGTACGGTGCAGTAAAAAAAACATAGTACGGTGCAGTAAAAAAACATAGTACAGTGCGGTAAAACACACAGTACAGTGCAGTAAAAAAAAACATAGTATGGTCCAGTAAAAAACACAGTACGGTGCACTAATAAACACAGTACGGTGCAGTCAAAAAAACATAGTACAGTGCAGTAAAACACACAGTACAGTGCAGTAAATAAAAACACAGTACAGTGCAGTAAAAAAACATAGTACAGTGCAGTAAAACACACAGTACAGTGCAGTAAAAAACACAGTACAGTGCAGTAAAACACAGTACAGTGCATTAAAAAACATAGTACAGTGCAGTAAAACACACAGTACAGTGCAGTAAAAAACACAGTACAGTGCAGTAAAAAACACAGTACAGTGCAGTAAAAAACACAGTACAGTGCAGTAAAAAACATAGTACAGTGCAGTAAAACACACAGTACAGTGCAGTAAAAAACACAGTACAGTGCAGTAAAAAACACAGTACAGTGCAGTAAAAAACATAGTACAGTGCAGTAAAACACACAGTACAGTGCAGTAAAACACACAGTACAGTGCAGTAAAAAACATAGTACAGTGCAGTAAAACACACAGTACAGTGCAGTAAAAAACACAGTACAGTGCAGTAAAAAACATAGTACAGTGCAGTAAAACACACAGTACAGTGCAGTAAAAAACATAGTACAGTGCAGTAAAACACAGTACAGTGCAGTAAAAAACATAGTACAGTGCAGTAAAACACACAGTACAGTGCAGTAAAAAACACAGTACAGTGCAGTAAAACACACAGTACAGTGCAGTAAAAAACACAGTACAGTGCAGTAAAAAACACAGTACAGTGCAGTAAAACACACAGTACCGTGGATTAAAAAAACACAGTACAGTGCAGTAAAACACACAGTACAGTGCAGTAAAACACATAGTACATTGCAGTAAAACACACAGTACAGTGCAGTAAAACACACAGTACAGTGCAGTAAAAAACACAGTACAGTGCAGTAAAAAACACAGTACAGTGCAGTAAAAAACACAGTACAGTGCAGTAAAAAACACAGTACAGTGCAGTAAAACACACAGTACAGTGCAGTAAAAAACACAGTACAGTGCAGTAAAAAACATAGTACATTGCAGTAAAACACACAGTACAGTGCAGTAAAACACACAGTACAGTGCAGTAAAAAACACAGTACAGTGCAGTAAAAAACACAGTACGGTGGAGTAAAAAACACAGTAGAGAGGACAAAAGTACAAAAGTAAAGAATTAGTAGAGTGCTGTAAAAAAAAACACATTTGTGTGATTATTTCGGCAGTAGTTTAACTGTTTTTTGTTTCTGTGCAGTTCAGCAGTTTCCTCATTAATAATCAGTCGTACTGATCCAGCTGATGATTCAGTGTGTTCTGAAAACAGCTGAGAACAAAGTCACATGACCGAAGAACAACGAGCCCCATCAGCCTCGCTCCGTCTCTATTTAGAAACATCAACCATTCATCAGTGTGTGTGTGTGTGTGTGTGTGTGTGGAGGTCAAGAGGGTCGAGCAGCAGCTTCCAAAATAAAAGCAACTGAAAAAAAAAGAAATGTCAAGTACCCGATGTTTAGACACCATATGGTCTGTGTGTGTGCGTCTGGTGGCCCATTGTTCACTGGGACTTTCTATTGGACCTGTGAATGTCCTACTGTCTGCATGCACACACACACACACACACACACACACACACACACACACACACTGCAGCCTTTTCACAGCACATTTAAACTAAATTAAACAAATGATTTTTGATTTAAAGGCATCAGATTCAGTGTTGAAGTAAGATTAAACAGAATAAGGATTATATGACAAATATTTTAACTGGAACTTAAACTAAGAATTAGTTTAATAATTATAAATCTTTAAAGTAAAATTTGACTTGTCCTTTAATTATGTAGACAATCCATTGGAATAGTACTCATACAGAAACATCAGATACATGTATTCAGAGTTTTTATGACAAGTTTAGTGTAGTTTATTTAAGAATGAACAGGGCAAATTAATAAATACAGACGTATAAAAATGCCAGAATTAGCCATATGGCTCTTCTTCATCTGTCGTCCCTCGGCTGAGATGTTACACAGGACTACCTAAAATACAACAAAGCACAAAAACAAAAAAACAAAACAAAACAACACCAAAAAAAGAAAACAGGGCAAACGGTTTAAAACACTTTGAACACGTCAACAAAAATGATTTTAACATGATTTTTAATCACATGAATATAACGATCATCAAATGTGTGATTCGGTGTTCAGGCAAAAGTGATGCAATATAAAAGGACATAAGATTCTGAAATTAGAACAAATGGAAATTTAGTCAGGTAAAATCTGACTTTAAGTTTGTTCAAATTGACACATCAGTGTTTTGTAAACTCAGAACGAATCAACAGTCAGAACCTAAAATGTAAAACACTGGTGCTGAAAATAAAATCTGTTGAAATTTAAAGGACTAAAAGCAGAACAAATATAAACAGATGAAGTCTGAACAATGAGGAGATTTATTCTAAAAACCTTTAAATATCCTGCTCACTGACTCACTCTGCTTCTTGCCTCATAAAAGGTCCATTAACGTCTCCTCATTTGGTTAACAAAGAGTTAATGATGGCAGGATATTCGGCTGACCTGCAGGAGGAGGAGGAGGAGGAGCAGGAACAGGAGGAGGAGGAGGAGGTGGTGATGGTTGCCCTGGTTTCAGACTCACTGGTTCAACCATCATCTGACTCAGGTTTAAAGGTTTCAGCGTCCAGTTTTCGGGCTGCAGATCAAACTATTGTTTCCTTAAATCTTTTTTTTTTATTTAAATATCAATCAAATGTTTTCAACATTGTGACACTTTGCAGGTTAAGTATTTTAACACTTCTTCAGATTATATTCCTGAGACATAAAATAGTCTCTCCCACTGAATCTGTCCTCAGACTGTTCTACAGGTCAGCCTGTTTAAGGTGTTCACAGAAATCTCAAACGTGTCATTAACCCTAAAATATGTTGTGCTCAATGGCCTCAGGTTCAGTTAAAAGATGAACTAAAATGTTCTTGGAGCTAAAAGTAAAAATTAGTTAATAAACAACCCTGATTCCAGAAAGCACAGGGACGCTGTGAGAACTGTTCATAAAAACAGAACATGCCATTAAACATAACACTGATTCATCTCAGTCAGACCAGCTGAGACTTTCACATCTACACAGGAGCACAATTCAAGACTGAAAACAGTGCAGATTTTCTTTGTGAGAATTTTGCACCATTACTCCACCTCATTGGTCTTTGTAAAAGCTCCGATCGCAGAATGTGGGGGCGGAGTTATCTCGTTTTTAAGCCGTCAGCACTGAAATGATGTCTGTTTAGAGGGACAGCCTCCAGGACGGGATCATGGGCAGGACGGGTGTGACGTTTGACAACGTGTTACGTGTGCAACCCACTGCGGAAGATTTAATCGGCAGCTGTTAGCAGTTAGCAGCTAACTCAGAGAAGAAGAACAGCAGCTGTTAGCAGCTAACTTAAACAATGAGGTCCAGGAGCTCCTTACCCTCCGAGCAGAGGACGAGATCAGCCGCCATATAACAGGGACGCTAAATGATTGTTATTGACATGTGATGTCATTGTTATTGTTTATAAAGTGCTGCTGACACATATGTTATATGTCACACTAGAGGCTGATGCTGTTGTGTTACATGTCACCCCTTGTTTGATTCTGTGATGTCATCCTGCTGTCTGACTTCACACTGGAGCCACATGATGATGTCATTGTTTGTGTAAAAATGTAAAGGCAGCATGAAGGAACATCGTAGCGGCTCTCTAGCGCCTCCTCTGTGTATAAAGAGTTCCTGTCTGTTTGTCCGCAGGTGGAGAAACCATCAAGAGTATTAACCAGCAGTCTGGAGCTCACGTGGAGCTGCAGAGGAACCCGCCCCCCTCCACCGACCCCAACACCAGAGTCTTCACCATCAGAGGCACCGCCCAGCAGATGGACCTGGCCCGCCAGCTCATAGACGACAAGATCGGGGTACGCAAACCCAAACGCACCTCCTCACAGAGACAGCATCTCAAACTGTCTACTCAGCTAGTACCTCTGCAGCTGAGTCCTAAATCAACCCAGTGTGACCTCATCATGATCCAGGTTTATGTTTGCTGAGTCTGACTTCAGTCTGAAACCTGAACTCTCTGACTGAAACACCTCACAGCTGCAGACCCTCTGAGCGCTGTGATGAATTTGACTGCATTGTTTTTATTAGTGTCCTCATTATTAGGGCCCGAGCACCTTCAGCTCAGCTGAGTGTGAAGCTCCACCCACAAAGCAGACAGTTTAAGTGATGATTTATCAGCAAAAACAAACATCAGTCTGTATGAATAAATAAAAAGGTCTCTCTAGTTCACAGCTGTTACAGTGAGGTACAGTTGATGTTAATGTGATGATGAGAGGTGACAGATTTAAGGTGGAATGTGTTAATCAGTTGTACTTCCTGTTTCTCCTCTTCAGGGTTCAGGTATTATGAGTAACGGAGGGTTTGGCTTCAGCCCCTTCACCCAGGGCCCCGCCACACACCAGAAGTAAGATCCAACGTCTCATACTGATCTGATTGAGATGTGATGATGATGATGATGATGAATGCAGCTGAATTGTGAGGCTTCAACAGAAATATCTGACTGCAGAAGATTTTTCTGTTAAAACTTGATTCAGTGGCAAAGTCTTTAAAGTTTCATCACTGTGTGTGTTCTTCTCCGCCTCCTGCTGTGTTCTGATTGGTTGGTTTGTAGTCTGTAGCAGCAGTCACCGGATATTAATCCTGCAGTGTGTGTGAGTACCTGTACTCTGAGCAGTGTGTTCTATTGATGTGTGTGTTTTGTCATGTTGTGTGTGTGTGTAGCTGTGGCAGCGGTCAGACCTTCCTGACTGGCGTTTGGGGAAACACCTATCAGACCAGCTGGCAGAACCCTGGACAACAAGACCCTGGTAACACACACACGCACACGCACACACACACACACACACACACACACACACATATCTATATATGTAAGTTGTTGTAAAGTGAATAATGTCACAGAGCTGCTGTGGTCCAAGATGTGTCCAGATGTCTGAATGCTCTCTGATGTGCTCAGTAGAAACTTGTCTTCATTAACAGATGTTATTTAGTTTAGTAAAATGAGAACAAAATGCTGAACAATGATTTGATGCAAAGAGACAAAGATCCGTCTGAACAACAGCTGAATAAGAACAGAAGCACTCAGTAGTCAAAGTGGTGAAACACGCTCAAGGCTGATCATCAACATGTGCACATCTGTCCAGATAAAAAGTCTCACAGCTACAAAATAAATATCAGAGCACCTGTTTACATTATCTCTCTCTCTCTCACACACACACACACACACACACACACACACACACACACACACACACACACACACACACTTGTGTTCAACCAAATTATTTTAAACTAGGACTTAAAGGAAAATCTTAACTTAAGGTGTTCTGTGCAACCAACGCCTGATTTTGTTTAGTGCTTTTCTGATGTATAGTGAGTGTTATCATACCCTCGTGTACTCAAGGTATCCCACAATGCACTGTGCAAAGTACAACCACCAACCAAGCTCTTTAAACCATCATGCATTGTGCCGAAGAACATTTAGAGATGAGCGAGGACACCATTATCTGTATCTCTACTCAGAACAGATGGGTCTAAATCAGAAGTGGGTGGAGTTTAAACTGAAACTGGGTTGGGCCTAATGAGAAGTTACAATATGTATTATCTCTGAGAAAAGTATTTATAGATCAGCCTCAGATTATTTTTTCATTAAACACAGCTGCTGTCATTCTACTCAGATGGTACTTGACTTGAAAGTCTGTTATCTGTCCAGGATACTGGCTTCATCCAAGTATTAGATTCAACCCTAATATAAAATATATATATATAATAAATATTAAATAGACCCTTTAGGGCCGACATCACAGTGACCTCATGTTATCAGCTGGAGGTGCAGCTGCCTCTCCCCCACAGGGCTGTAGGCTCCATAGGAGTGTTAAAATGTGTTTGTCTTGTTGTGTTATTGGGAGCCAGAATAGAAGGAGTCATGGCTCAAAACCAGCCGCCACTGCCCGTCAACAAAAACAAAGACAACTATGGTTAAATGTGATAAGACCAAAGGACTGGACGGAGGCCATCATCAAAAATGCTCACATGTGCAGCGCACACTTCATATCAGGTTAGGGAAAAAGTATTTCCTGTTGTAGGGATGAATAAGGTTATGTGTATTAAGGGTTATCATGTCCACCTCATCAGAAACTGGGGAGGGATTAAGAGGAAGATTGGATTTCTCTGCAACGCTAACTTTTTAGCACATTAGCTAACGTTAGCTTCCATAGCAAAACAAACAAGTGTGGTCCTCCTTTGTAAGATTGGCTTCCTGTGACATCATCCATCCACTGAGTGAGAGCATACGGGTCGGCCAGTCTGGTCCCGTTGGTCAGTGTTTACTTATTCCAGTAACACTGGCGGTCCCGGAGAGTGAGTGACCTGACATGGTGCGTTGGTAAATTCAGTCTGACGCTCTACACTAAAATGAGAGCCCTGTTGGTGGAAGAAACGCAGCGTTATATTTCTACATGAATGAACCAACGGTTAAGTTAATCACACATTCACTCCGCTCGGCGCTCTGCTGCTCCGTCTCCACAGACAGAGTGTCCAGAGTGCGCTCTGCCACTCTGAGAGTGCGCTGCTCTGGATAACCCAACGCTACATTCAGACAGCGCTCCCAATTTATCAACGCTCCAGTTTGTGTCAGAGTGCGCTCCCACACTCACAATGAGTGTTTCTGAACGCACCACTCACATCATCTTCCTCCATCGTCTAAAACAAGACAACAGAACTTGTTAGCTAGCGCTAGCTAACGTCTGTGGAGAACTGTTTTGCCTCCAGCTAAGCCCCGCCCACCAACAAACATCACACTGTTTACTGACAGTCAGTGTGTCTATAAGAAGAATACAATAAAAGGAGCTGCACGGTGTGTACTGAGGTGTGTACCTACACATACACACACAGTAGACTGTACATAGACACATACATGCACACACACACATATTTAAACACACACTGGTTTTGAGTCCTACAATTAAGACTCTCTTTGTGTGTGTGTGTGTGTGTGTGTGTGTGTGTGTGTGTGTAGGTCACAGTGTGGCTCAGACAGGACAGATGGACTACTCTAAAGCATGGGAGCAGTACTATAAGAAGCTAGGCAAGTCCACACACACACACACACACACACACACACACACACACAGTAGTCCCAACAGGCTGGCAGAAATGACCGACGTGTTTGTTTGTGATGGACTGGTGTGACTGGTTTGGAGGTTTGGAGCTGGATGAACTGGGAGGTAATGGAGTCAGTCCAGGACATGAACACTGTCTGTGTGTTTGTGTGTCTGCAGGTCAGCAGAGCCAGCCGCAGAGCTTGATGACAGACTACAGTAAGGCCTGGGAGGACTACTACAAGAAACAGAGTACGACACCTGTGTCTGTCTGTCTGTCTGTCTGCACTTGTATAGCACCTTTCTAGTCATCTGACTTCTCAAAGCACTTTTTTCACACACACACACACACACACACATACACACACACACAGTCACACACTGGTGGCCAAGGCTGCCATACAAGGCAGCATTTATCAAACTCACACACCGATGGAACAGCCTGCTGATCAGTGGGTGACCCGCTCTTCCTCTGAGCCAGCGTAGGCCCAGTGCTATTTCAAATTGATATATGTGCTGTACTGCTCCCCTCAGCTTCACAGAGACTCTACCTGCTCAGGTACGCTGTAGCTGGTGGAGCTTTCAGCAGCTACATAAACAGATATTTGTCTGAGGAGTTGGTGGAGACCAAACTCAGAGCTAATAGAGAGAATATTGGACTGACATTCATCAGGTGACACAAACACAGAGTCCTGATGAATCATCATGTTGATCTGTAGCTGCTGGATGAGGAAATTAACAGTGAAATCACATGTTCGACATGTTACCTTAAAGGTGATGATGTGTTCAGGTGTTCACAGATTGCTTTATTCATTAAAACACCAGCAGAGACGCTGACGTGTCCTCATGTCCATGAATGTGTCTGCAGGTCAGTCGTCTCAGCAGAGTTCGGTGCCAGACTACACTGCAGCGTTAGCAGAATACTACAGACAGCAGCCCTACCTGTGGAACCCCGCCCAGATACAGGTAACACACAGGAAGCTGCAGCACACCTGTACCTCACCTGGTACAGGCCCTGGTTTGTCTCTTTGTGCTGTTATTGTTATTTCTTATGCATTACTCTTTTCTATTTTTCTCCTCCTGTTTTATTGTGTGTGTTTTGATCAGTGTTGTAAAATGTTAAATACAGAAGAAAGTTCTGCCGACACCATCGGCGGAATTTTAACACAAACGTCACTTTTTTTCCATCTTTACTGAAATGCATCGACATATAAAACAATTTGCAAACATGTACTTAAAAACAAAAAACAAGAATAGGAATTTAAATAAATATTTTAAAATAATACATTTTTAAAAATCATTTAGATAAACGTATCACTTAAATTTAGAGAAACACATTATTCTTCATTTCATTTTCAGTGTTCATTAGTTTGAGTCTGAATATGTTCTTTAGAGTCAAATGAAAATCCAGTGAAATTGGTGTTAACTTTTATTTTGCATTTATGTTTGTAATAACACACATCAAAAAATTTTCGATAAATTCAGTGTTATATTTATCATGTTTAGAATGTGTGATGACATTTTCGCACCATGTAAACAACTCTACATGTAACAGTGATGTAATTTCCTATCTCTTCAGGATCACTAGAGGCTCCTCCCTCATCGGATGGTCGTCGACGGCAACCGAATCGGGGTTTCCTAGCAACGCTCTGCCGCTTCCTCCTTCCTTTTGTAGAGAAAAACTAAGGATTAACTGAAAAATCACGAACTCTTTTCTTTCTGTTTTTTAACCTTACAAAGTTGATATTTTGTCGGGCAGATTTTTTTGGACTAGCCTCTGGTCTCTCCACAGTGTAGACCTGGTTTTTCTTTTTGTTTTATTTTTTATCAAACTTGAACTTAAAGATGTATCAGTGTGGCTTTGAACAAAAAAAAATCCAGTATAATCTATATTTTGTCTAGTTTATTTTCCAATAAGAAAACGGTATAAGGCTTAGCAGTCTTGAGTAAGAAAATCAGATATTATTATTATTATTTTGTTTATGATAATGTTTTAAAGCATGCGTCAGATTGTGTGTGTTGACTCTCAGTTATTATTTTTTTTTATTTTGGCATAGAAATATTTTAATAGCGTCAGATGGAAATTCAATGTTTTACCGTCAAAGACAAAACTGTTTTTTGTACTAAATTTGTGCTCGCTGGGTCTGTTTGTTCTTTATCTAATTTTACCTGTTTAGTCGCCATCTTGGAGGTGCAATGACGCGTTTGTTTTCTTTTGGTTTGATGATAGTTCTTATTCCTGTATCTCTATAGTGATTCTTTAGTTTTTATGATGTAATGATGAATAAATGACGATTTATATTGCGTTGTCTAAAGCCAGATCTCTCTGTGGTCAAACAGTTTGTCTCCTACACAGGATTTAAACCTCCAGCCGACACCGCGTTTCCCCGCCTCAACTTTCATTACAAAAACTGGGGGAAAGACTATTTTCTTACAAAGTGAAACTTTATTATTGTTGTTGTATCTTAGTTCTGCATTTCTACTTTGCTGATTAGTTTGTAGAAGAAGTGTTAGGAGCTGAACAATGAAGTTATTGATTCTATTAGCAATGTAGTGGCTAAACTAGCGTGTTAGCTAAACGCGCTAGTTAGCTCAAGGAACGATGTTTGTTAGCAAAAAGATGTGCGTTACCTCAACTGTTTGTTAGCTGGATGAATGTGTGGTGGTTGAACTGTTTCAGTTAGCGGTGTTTTTTAGCTGAAAGGTGTCTCTTTGTGAAAAGATGTGTCGTCTGAACAATATGTGTTAATGTTAGCTGTATGCGTTAGCTTAGCGGTGAAAGTTAGCTTTTACTGAACATGCACGTTACAGATTTTTGTTTGCTGAATGAAAATAGAGGCTGAACTGTTTCCTTTTGTTAGCAGAGTCTGCTGGTTGTGTCGCTGTAAGCTAAACGTGCACTAAATTTGCCACAGTTGTGACATTTTACAACATTGCGTGTTCATGTCAGCCTCGTAGTTGTAATTCTGGATTGGAGATACTGTGAATTTTGTACATCTAAGATATTCCACATGTTGATTAGAGAAGAGAAACATTAAATTATTGTTCCAAAGAACCGTCACTACCATTAACATTTAAATAAAATCAATTAACGTGAATTTATTCTTGTAATTGGATCCCTCTTAGCTTCCACAAAATGGTCGCCAGTCGTCCTGAGGACCACACAAAAACAATAAAAATTAAAATTAAACGGTGTCAGTAAAACGAGACACGTGAAATGTTAAGTGAAACAAAACAATGAATAATAGCGTAATAATTAATTTTCACAAAACACAGCAATACAACAAAACATACTTGTAAAAACAAAAGATTTCAAAACATCAATTTTCGTTTCTTTGACTTTCTGAACAAAAATCTACTTTAAGTTGTGTGATAGCATCTAATTTTACACAATCTGTCGTAACAGTGTAAAACAATAGGAAAATTTAGGCTTCTATCCATTTACCTACTGTAACTAAATGGCTAACAAAGGGAGCAACAACCTTGTAGTAATTTAATTTGATCCCTGATTCTCCCCACATGGCACGATGCAGCATTAGCTGAATATTCAGTAGCTAGTGTGCAGGCAATAAGAACAGGCTAGCTAAACTACACGTTAGCAAAACTGTGTTTAGTAGCTTAATGGTGCTGAATGTGCGTTAGCTAAATGGTGCATGTTCATTAGCTTGACTATTTTGTGTGGTAACTTGTAGCTAAACTTGTGTGTTAGCCAAACGGTGTGTATGTTAGCTGTATGTTGTGTCCATCGAGGCTAGACAAGATTCTCGAAGAAAACGTCATGGTAATTTTTTATTCAAATGGAAACGAATTTTTTGCTTTTCCTTATCGGACCCACCTCTGAACGGGATTTTGGATTTACCAGTTAGCTTGTTTAAAACGTGTAACACTTGCGAACATGCACATTTGTGATTTTGGAGATGTTTTCGTGGCTGTTTTTTACATGTATGACTGTGAAAGTATTTTTTAGCTTTTCCTTACCAACAGGATTTTTTGTAAATCTACGAATCAACTTGTTTATGTTTAGAATTTGTAAAAGTTGCTAGTTAGAATACAGTTACCCAGAACATCATAAATTCACAGAGACATTTTCGTATCTTCGTAGAGATGTAATCCAGCCTGAGCTGTATGTATGTATGTATGTTAGCATCGTGGGTCGTATGTCTGGTGTGTTTTTTGTGCATCAGTTGAGCGTTGTGTGTTTGTTACCGGAGTGTTGTGTGTTTGTTATCTTAGCGTTGTGCGTTTGTTGTCTGAGCATTGTGCGTTTGTTGTTTGTGCGTTGTGTGTTACCTGAGCGTTGTGTGTACGTTAAATGAGCATTGTGTGTTATCTGAGAGTTGTGTGTTTGTTATCTGAGCGTTGTGTCGGACCACAGAGAGGTTTGTCTTGCGTTGAGGGCGATCTGGCGGCTGTTGAGTTGAATATTGAATCAGTGGTTCTGCTTCTTCTTGTATGTGTGATGATGATGATGATAATAATAATGACGACGATAATAATGAGTTCTCCTGTACAGGGGTCTATTTAAATCTCTTTATCCAGTTTTGAATATTCAGTTTGTGGATAAGATAATATGGTTTGTGTAAATTTCCACTCTCTGGCGGGTGCTCTCCAGTTAAACATGTACTTTGTTAAAAATGATATTGTTTAATTCACATGTTGTGTCTAACCAATTTGCAAAGAGAAGCTGAGTATGTGTTATTTTCTCAAGACTGCTAGGCTAACTGTCTCTATCTCTTCTTGTCCGTCTGTCTCCGTGCGTCCGGAATTCGCCACATTTAAAAAGTTGGCGACTTTTCAACACGTCTGTAATCGGACCATGTGATTACAGCTGAGCGTTATCGTCGCAGGCGTGTTGAACAGTCCCACAGCTTGTTAACGTGGCTGCTCCGAGACGAGGAGAGCTGTAGTGAGGGGGTTTTACTCCCCGAAAAATAATTATAAATCACTGGAGTGGACGGTGTCCTGGTGTCCAGCCCCAGGTCAAGCTCAGTGTGGACTGTTTGAACCCGCGTTGGGTCCAAACCAATCACACCGAGCCTCTGAGACGTCCCAGAACCAGGACTGGACACGACGTCACCTGTCCACTCTGGTTTAGATCTTCCTAGTCCCGACCCCTCGTCCTGCAGGGGTGGCGGGGAGCTTTTTGGTTTCTTGGTTTCTGTTGTTTTTCTAATGGACAGACGTCCTAACTGTAACCTGCAGATTTTTCTATTAGATTCTATTGACAGATAGAGTTGTGTATGAACCCGAGCCACAAGACTGTCGGTGGCCGAGGAAGAGGAAGATGGATGATGATGATGATTAACATGAGGGCTAATAAACAGGCTCATTCTTTCTGACTGGCTGTGTTTTTATCCATTTCACCAAAGATTCAGAAACACTGAAGATAGGAAATAAAACGCTCTGGGGTTTAGCTAACGTTGCCTGAAGAATGAAAAACTTGTTAATGTGCAACAAAATGATCACATGACTGTTTGAATTCCTAAACTTGTTTCTATCCAGTGTCCCCACAGAAGCTTCTTCTGTTTGAGGACGACATAAAGCTGAAGACAAACAAATTATGTTTTTAATTGTGTAGTTATTTTAAAGTCAGTAAGCTGAAGCCAGACGTCTATAAGTCTCTGACTTCTATGTCTGTTTTCATCTTACTGACGTTACATTAAGTCAGAGGTCCAATCCCAACAGAGCGCTTTAGGAATAGAGTGCCGAAGTCACGCCCCTTCCGGTGAAGCTCATGGGACCTTAGATGGGTAAAAATATGAATGGCAGTGAACGAGGAGAGAAATGTTATCTTTTGGTCCCGTTTGAGTTGTGACATGAAATCCAAATATGTTGTTAATGAATTTAACACATAAATTTTAAGGTCAAGAAAGTCATACTTTGTGGTAAAACTGTTGAAGGGAAGGGGCGTGACTTCGGCACTCTATGAGTCCTAAAACCCAGGAAAGAGTTAGCATGTGAGCACTTCCTGTTAAGAGAGAATGATGCTGAAGAGAAGTTTTGTTCTACAACAGAAAATTCCTCAGTGAACACCCCACTGTGAATTTAGAAGCTTTAAAGCCTCAGTGTGTAAAAATGGTGACTAACAGTGACATCAGCGGTCAAATTCTAGATTGCAGCGTTCGCTCACTCACCCCTCCCGTTGGGTAAGTGACGGTGGCCTCGTAGGACAAAAAGCCTTGCGCAGACAGAGTTTTTCATGAGTATCTAGCGACGAGGTGAATATTTATTTAGGAATCTAAACCATGTTATGATATGTTATAGCTTACCAGTGAGATATAGGTTATCTGTGAGATACATGTTAGGAGTGTTTTATTTCTAATTGTTTTGGTAACACAAACAAACATTAGCACAGTGATCCTAAAATAACACGTTTTATGTGATAGTCACGGCGCAGTGCGGCAAACATAGGTTGGTACGATTATAATATATGCGTCTCCAGAGTGTTTTTCCACAGGACACAGGGAGATGAGGAAGACCAGGGAGAGGAAGGGGGCGAGGGGGTAGAGGCGGTGCAGGACCGGCCAGGCGAAGAGGTGTGTCTCGGCTCCCCAGAGGGAAGAGGAGGAGGAGAGGGTGGCAGCCTTCACAGCAGCGCCAGAGGAATCAACAGATTAGGCTGTAGGATAGGGTAGGATAACGTTAGCACGTAAATGTAGCTGTCACTCAAACTTAGACGAGAGGGAAAAGTAGTTGCAAACATGAAGCCAAAATGAGTTTAAAACATCAGATTGAATTACCTGTCTAGCAGAAAGCAGGCAACCTCCGCATCCCTTGTGAAATCCTTCTCCTTCAGGAGTTCTTTCCACCTGGAATAACCAACGCCGATATTCTCTCGCGTTTTGTCCCGTCCTCGCTTATCTGATCTTTTTCTTTTATTTGGTGGCGTGGTTTCCCTCTTACGGGGCAAAACGTGTGTGCTCCTCCATTTAAAGTGCGACAGAATCATAAAAGTACAAAGCAGGTTCACGCAGAAGCGCCCCGGATTGATCTTCACCTTAACCGTCCCCAGTGACATCAAGTTCTAGGTAAACGCGAAAGGCGAAGCGCGTATATCCCTTTCGGCCACTGTATTCAAATATGGCGACGCAAGAAAGCAGCCTCCAGCAGGCCGCGCCCTGCCTGTGTATATATAGAGAAATCATTCTAAGCCTATGAGAAAGCTTCCATTTGTGTGTGAATTGCATTACACTTTAGTAAATATATATTTATGAAAGCAATAGTTGATATTTGCTAATAAACAACCACGTAAATTACACATTGTAACTTTAATATGTCTTAAAAAGGCAGTTGCTAACAAGTGGCTAAATGAGATGTTATTATAAGTGAATATCATAATTAGAGTGCATTCATTAATTGAAATCTGCCTCTCAGAGCGTTCCCTTCTGGTTGGTATGACACATGGTTGGAGGTTACGTCCTCGCAAGATCTACTGTTGCAGACGAAGAAAGACACAGTCTCATTTCTTCAATCTTTCTTTACTTAACCTCATCAAACCTGTTAGCTACTCTCGCTATCGCCTTAATGGTCCACCAGGGGGTGAGCTCCTTAACCAGGACGTCACTATCCAAGCTTTTTTAGCTTGCTAACTAGCCCCCCACACTGTCCTTTAGCCCAGCTAACAGATACTTGTTTAGCCCTGCTAACAAATTATTTTGGCTCGTTCCACACCTGTATAGTGTTAGCTAATCTCTCAAGACAGATTCTGCAATCTACATTGTAGAATCAGTCGGCAGCCCTGTGTGAAAGACGCGACTAGAGAGGGGGGAGGGCGGGGCTTTGAGTCTGAACAATGCTGCGCTTTAGCCAATCACAATGGAGGGGGCGTGGCCGAGACGTGCAGGTGTCCCCAGGAAATGTGTACCTACAGAAACAGCAAGCTCCGCGTCCATAGCAACCGCTCCACCCAAAACACCGTCTCGTCAATGTGAAAAAAAAAAAAATTTCCAGCGGATGTCTGGCTAACTGGAGTAGTTTCATGTCGTATCCGACAATGGGAGGCTTTAAACAGATGACGTCCTGATGTTAGCTTTGCTGCTGCTGTTAGCTGTCCCTGTCAGCTGCAGCCACTGATGCTTTCTAGACATCGTGATTTCCCAAAACTGAATAAATACCACACATAGCAACACAAAACTGCTTTGCTAGCTCAATCATGTTGTAACTAAGATATCTGCTGGAAAAATATTTTATTCATGGACTGTTTATTGAGTTATTACCTTATATTTATACAGTCTATGGTTATTACAGACACAGCTAACGGCTAACGTTAACAGCTAACAGTGAGCACAGCTACTCTACGATAACCATGTTAATTACAAAATGTGCACACGGAAATAGTAACGTTTGTTCAGTCATTGTGTTAATAGACTTTACAAACATCAGATTAGTCTACACGGTGATATAGTGACGTGAAAAATGTGATATATAGCTAAACTCTGCTGGTTTCCTACCCAGAGTATTTGTAAACAACACAGCGATTCCCTGGGGGCACCGCCGGAAGTGAAGGGCGTGAGGCCCCTGCACTTCTGTTAGTTGAAAAACTCCGGGCTGCGCCTCCAGAGGTAAAGGACGAAAATAATAATTTTTTTACCGATGGATTTCCAGATTGAGTGTTAGCTAACTGACAACTAGCTCATTTAGCATGCTAACTTGCGAAGGGGAATGGCTTTAGAGAGATAGAGAGGCTCACTGGCAGTTCTGGCAAAGCAGGGAAAGGCAAACATGGATGGACACACCATGCATGCACGTGGACAGATATTTTTTTTAAAGTGTTTTTACTATATATATCATCAATTTGTTCTGCTCTGCCATTATTTAAACTTCTTTGTCACCTCCTACAGTCGCATCTCGCCTGAACTACACTACACTGCCTCCACAATCTGCAGTGCTTCTGCTCTGTCTTGTCTGTATCCGTAAGCTTTCAGAAAATGTGCACAAATATGTGCAATAATAATTATTATTATTATTATTATTATTATTATTATTAAAAATAATAATAGTGATAAGTAATTAATACAGAGAACAAACAGACAGCTTCGTCCATCTCCATCCCTGAGCCTCTCGGAGTGCTGACACAGCCAACCTCTGAGCAAATGAAAAAATTCTATTTATTTAATGAGTTTAACTTTATGAAGAGTATAAACAGGAGGTTTTAATGAAACGAAGAACAATCCTGAGGACAAAATGTGACGGAGTGATGAGAGCAGCACCGAGAAGCTCAGAGATACTGTGGCCGACGAGTGTTAGCATGTTAAGAGTTAGCTCTCCAGATAGAGGTGTGTGTGTGTGTGTGTGTGTGTGTGTGCGCGTGTGCGCAGACTGACTCAGGGTCAGTGTGTCTGAGCTGCCATCGCAGCATCTCTCCTACATGAAAAGTGGGATTAATCATTTATTCATGTTCCCAGAGCGGAGACAGATGGTCTGACTGAGGGTGTGATGTCATCTGTCATTAAGACATTACTGTAATCACAGAGCGGAGACAGATGGTCTGACTGAGGGTGTGATGTCATCTGTCATTAAGACATTACTGTAATCACACACACACACACACCTACTGACCTCCGGGGATCAATGAAACAGCAGACAGGGAGGAAGACGAGCTATCAGCCTGCAGCTCTTCTTCTGCAGCTCCTGAAGGTTTCTGTTAGTTCAGCCTGGTGTTGACTCAGGTTAATGTGTCACACCTGAGTCAGTATCTCTTCTTCTCTCAGAGTCACATGTTCAGATCGATGTCAATCGGGAGGGCTGGAGGGCTGGACAACAATGCAAGTTAAAGCGGCAGAGGCCCAGGTACGGTGGGTGGGAGGGTGCACCAACCACCGACTTTCAGGTGGGAGGTCGGTGTTTGCTTTCCGTATGATTGTGAAGCCAAATCCTGTTTTTTTTCCAAAACCCAGCCACATGTTTTTGTTGCCTAAACCCTGACCTTGAGTTGATGATGCTCTGGGTGTCCTGAGGCTGCGATAATTTGTCCTCCATTTTTGATTCTCTCAGGAGACTCACAACCAGATCGCAGTGTCGATCAGCTCTGCACTCATTTGTTGCTAAAGTTAAAACATTTCAACTCGTTACACACATTCATTTTCATCTATTCATGTTGCCCAGCATGACTCCACACTTATCATGAGTTACTGATGCACCTTGCTAACAGCTGTGACTGAACCTGCAGGTCAGGACTTCTGGGGCTGGTTGCACAAAACACCTTAAGTTAAAAGTTTTCCTAAAAATCCTAGTTAAGGTTTCTTCAAAACAAAGTTAGTTGCACAGAACACCCTTAAGTCTTCTCCTCCAGGTTTCCTTAAAATGTTCACTTAAGTATTTATGGTTTCCTCCTTGTCTTGGTCTTATACTTAAGGAATCCCTTGACTTGCACAAAAGGCCTTAGCAACCAAAGCAAGGTTAAAAAAACCCTAAGGCCCCTCTGACTCTGTCTTAACTGCAACATGAGTTTATGGTGATAAATAAATCACTAACACACCCTGAGCAGAGAGTTCTGAGACCAGGAGAACCTGACGGATACACTTCTGATTTTACACTTTAGATTTGACTGAATTCAGTTTCTGATTCCTGATTTTAGGATCAGATTTACTTTGTAGTTTGTTTTTTCTCTGATTGTATTCCTCCGTCAGTTTCATCTGCTCCTCCTCTGTCTGGTTTTCTTCTTTTCTTAGGACAGTTTTTCACTTTCAAACGGTGAGACGACTCTGTGAGACGATAACAGGTGTCACAAACAAACAGTCTCCATGGAAACTGTTACTGCTGTAAAATCTCTTTCAACACAGTAAGTGATTTTCCCTTACCTAAGGAATCCTTTTAAGGGGTTCTGTGCAACTGCTAAAGTGAAATTAAGCTGGTCACTGGTCTTCGTCCTTTTTTACTGACCGTATTTCAAACAGCAGCTGAGACTTCATTATTGACTACAGACAGATGAAATCTGTTGAAGGAGTTAGTTACTACTGGGGGACTTTTATTTTGAAAGGACAGAGATTAAAATGACAGCTGATGGAGACAGAGAGGTAAAAGGACTTTTATTGTGAAAGATGGGTGAAATGGAGGAGAGGAGGAATGAGATGGAGGAATGATGGAGATAATGACTGATGCAGAAATCAGACTGGAAGCAACAAGAACTAAAGAGTCTGAAGAGAGTTACTGGCAGTGTGTGTGTGTGTGTGTGTGTGTGTGTGTGTGTGTGTGTGTTGCGGTGGTGATAAAGTACAGGAAGCAGCTCTGTAAGTACAGATGAACTGTGTGTGTGTGTGTGTGTGTGTGTGTCAGAGCTGATTAAACATTAAAGTGATGGCGATCTGGATCCAGTCCAAATGTTCCCATGATGCTCTGGGACCAACAGGAGCAATAAACTGTCCGTCTCAATCAACCGCACCACGTGGACAGAAGTATGTGGACGGCTGACCACATGATGTGACTCTGTGTTCATTAACAGCCTCCTCTGATGCTCTCAGGGTTTAAATCACAAACATGTTTTAATAGTCGTTTGAAACTTCGTACGAATTTCATACAAAACCACAGAGATATTACGTTTAAATATTGTTATGTAGTGGATTCTTTGTAATTTTACGTTTCATCAGCACCGGGTAACGTGTGGTTGGGTTTAGGCAAAAATACCTCTTGGTTATAATTCGCATAAGATCATGTTTTGGCTTAAAATACACACTGTTCGGGGGACAATCCTGGCAGGAAGAACAGCGGCAGGTCGCTACAAAACACTCACATTTACTGCCTAAAACTTGTGATACAGCAACATCTTGGTAAATAAATGAATAAATAAATAAAAGGCTTGCGGGCCACAACAAGCTGTTTTTGTGTTTGATTTGATTTGAACACTTCAGGCACCAATCACTGCGTTTTGTAGCTACGTGTCACTGTATTCCAGCGGGGTCAGAGGATGAACTGTCCACTATCAGGTTAGCACTATCGGATTATTTTTCATCAGATGTTCAGATTACATTCCTGCTCCTCAGAGGATGATCTCCTTTATATATTAAGACTTTTTGTACTTGCATCAGGACGAACTGGACCAGGTGATGGACTCATGGACTCATGGACGGACTCTGAGCTCCAAGATAACGTCCTCCATGGCCCCGCCCATCAGTCTGCGGATCTGCTACATCCTGTACGAAGAGGGGACGTCTGAGCTGTGTCGAGTGTGTCAACTGACTCCAGGTACAACAACACACTGCTGTCACTATGACAACAGACATACAGCAGAGAGACACAACTCACACATTCACTCATTCTTTACTTTCAGTTTTGTTAAAATCTTTAAAATTACCAGGCTGATTTTCAGGAAAGTTGTGGTGGATATTCCTGCTCTCCATAGGACGAATCATTTTTATTATTGAGGGAAAAATCCCATTTCCTGTTCATAGTTACAAACATGCTTTGCTAACGTACACAGGATATTATAGAGGTGCTGTTATCTTTACAATACTCAAACACTTTGGTTCAGAAAAGATGGCGGACTTTCAGCACAGAGTAAGTCAACACTTCCTGTCTCGTGCTTGAACATTTAGCCAAAGACCATCTTCTCTGAACCTTAAACCAGAGCTCTGAGTCAGGGTTCAGCTGTCAGGAGATGGTGACGGACACACACTAAAATGTGTTCTCAGATTTGTCCATTGGTTGCGTTAATGAGATGTAACCCTGGTGACATTTACATTCATACAAAACATATTTACTCATGCTAATTAGTTACAAAGACATGTTATTTTCAGGAGTCAGAATTAGTTAGAATAAAATGTGTAAATCTCCCAACTAATAACCACCATCCAGTCATAACCAGCTGTTGCCCCCAAAGACCATCATTACCCACCGGATATTAGCCACCACCCGACTTCGTATAACCACAAAATCATGAGACAGTAATTCGTAAATAATTCACATTATCATGAAGGTTTTGATCACTTCACCGACATGCTGAATGCTGAAACGTGTAAAGAAGGATGTAGTATGAAGAATAAAATCTGCATCAGGAGGTCGGTCAAACAAACACAGGACTTTACCTCAGGCGACCAGCGATCATGTCCCGTTGAAAACCAAGGGAACTTTGAGTTAGTTTAAGGTACACCGTCACATGTTTATTTTTCTAAACCTAACCTACGTAACTTAATGTTAAGTACGTAAGATGACAGCGCCCAATAATGTTACTTTTCCTAAAACTAACCTACGTAACTTTACTTTCCTAAACCTAACCTACAAAACCTCACGTTAAAGTAAGGTGATGCTGCTCGGTCATGTTTTGTCTTCTAAATCTATCCTACGTAACTTAACGTGCATGAACCTAACCTACGTAACTTTGTTAAAGCACATAATGTGACAGCACCTAACTATCTTTATTTTCCTAAACCTACCTTAACTTTACTCGCCTAAACCTGACCTCTGTGAATTTACATTAAATATGTAACTGTATGTTAAGTGAGTACCGTAATGAGGCCGTTCATTGGGTGTTAATTCGTTGGATATACAAACGTTTTTATGAGGATACGTTGCCTTTTAACAACACATTACGTGGTGGTGGGCACAAACTGTGATGATAGTCCGTGTAAGCAGCACGAAAACAGTTTATAACGTACGTCCACAGTTTGGGTGTGAAACAGTTGTGGTCTGGTTCAGTTTAGGGAAACAAAAACAGGTTTAGGTTCAAAGGTCATACTTCATCGGTGTGTCCACCACAACAAACCGCCCTCGCTGACTCCGCATTGCCGATGTTTCTGTGTTGTCAGTATGAAAGTTTAACATATTTGGTGCCAGCCACCTTGTAATGCAGTGTTAATATTTTGTGTCCATTTCATGTATTTCTCTGAGAGCTGTGTTTTAACCACTGAATATTTTCAGTTCGTCTTCCTTTAGTTTCTGTGTGTTGAAAACGTTGGAGGTCAATAATCAGAAGTGATTTATGGTGAAATACTTTTAATTTGTCAGGAATTTAATTAACTGGAATATTTAAAAACAGACAGACCAGGTTCATCCGTCCAGAACACTTTCTTAGTTAAATTCAGTAAGTCACAACATACAGATTTAACTTTGAATATAATTTGTATGCAGAGCATTTGATCCACATCACTCAGACCAGTTTACAGACCAGTAGCTCCCAGTAGCTCCCAGTCAAACCCCCGACTGTCAGCAGGTATTTAACACTGACATCAGCTGTAACTGGTGTCACTGTCATCACTTCCTGTCTCACACATTAAGTAGACTCCTCATTAATCAGCTGATCTCAGTCTGATTAACAGTTTAACACAGAAACATCACAACGTGTCTGAATGAAATATATAACACACATGAACTGATTTATATCACTGACTCCACATGATCATAAAAACAAGGTTAAATTATGACGTCCTGCACTTTCATTTTGTCTTCATTTAAATTCCTCTGGATTTTTATAAAAACAAAATAACTGATCTGTTGTGCAGCAGATTCTTCGTATGAATAAACCTTCAACATGCAGATGATTTAAATATGAATTTAGTTTTTAATTCAGTCGTTAACAAGTTCAGGTTTTAACGACAGATTTCAGACAACATGATGTTTTCACACATTTATAAATATTAAATATTACAGAAGCGTTTTGATGCCACACCAGAAAAAAGATAAAAATAAGTAAAAATCAAATAACATAAAATATGAGTGTCAGGTTACAGCACGGGAAGCTTCTTGAGAGGAAGATTTTTTTTCCTTGTAAAAAATTTCTAGTTTTTTTCTAGTAAAATATAAAACTATTTTTAACAAACCTTTACTTGTAAAAACAACAACAAAAAAAGAAGACAGGAAACTTTTTTGTAAAAAAAAAAAAAAAGTGTTCTTGTAAAAAATAATTTTCTTGTTGAAAAAAATATTTCTTTAAAAAAAATAAGAAACTACTGATCTGTATCTGTGGCGCATTTAAATAAATGAATAAATCAACGTGTCTCAGAACAAACTGCAGCTGAAGTTTCTCAGGCCAATTAAAACATAATGATGATGATGATGATGAAGAGTGGCGAGAAAACGGCTGCTGATAAAAAAAAAAAGAACCCATGAACAAGAAGAAGGAGAAGAAGAGGAGGAGGAGGAGGAGGAGGAGGGTTAGATTTGTCCTCGGAGCAGCTGACAGCTTCTGTGTTTCCTTTTTAAAGGAGGATTATTAACATGAATACTAATGAGGCCGCAGCGCGAGACTTCATCACGTCACGCGGACAATATCAGCGCGCCATTTGGGCTCATTCCCACCACCTCCTCCATCATCTCCTCCTCCTCGTCTACCTCATGCACCTCCTCTATCATCTCCATTCCCAGCACCATCACCTCCTCCTCTGCCTCCACCTCCTCCTCCATCACCTCCTCCTCTGCCTCCACCTCCTCCTCCATCACCTCCTCCTCTGCCTACACCTCCTCCTCCATCACCTTCTCCTCACTTCTTTCTTTACCATTCACCTCCTCTCCATCAGCTCATCCACCTGACTTTTTCTCCTCTCCTCTCCTCTCCTCTTGTCTTTACGCGTGCCAGTCACCTGCCGCTCCCTCCTCCTTCTGACTTCCCGTCGTGTTTTCGGGGTTAAAGTGGATTCTTATTGGCTGTGGGGGGGGTATAGAGGACAGGGGGGACGGGGGGGGACACACTCACTGAGAGCTTATTGTTGTCCAAAGCTCATTAAAGCGTGTCCTCCTTCAATAAAGACGCGCCTCTCCATTAATAAACTCCCGCTCGGCCCGCGTGCGCGGCGGCTGCAGCCAAACTCCGCTGCTGGAGAAAGAAAGAGACGGAGAAAAGAAAGTCCAGCGTTCATTGAGTCAAATCAATTGAAAAACATTTGCAAATCTGCCATTATTCCCGGATTTTCTCTCCTTTCTTCGCCTCTGTCTCGCGGGACAAAAGCGCGCAGCCTCCGTGTTTGGCACGGAGCCGTTACGCACGGAGCTCCGGGGAGCGCGGCGGGGGAGAGCCGGAGGTGAAGCCGCTGGAGGAGAGCTCAGAGCCGGCTGGAGGAGTCAGCGAGCCGCCGCCTGAAGCTCAGAGGAGGAAAGAAAAACTGAAGCTGCAGAAAAATAATGTTTCTATTTATTTCCTTTGTTCTAAATGAATCATTTCATATTAAACATAAAACAATATTCAAGACAGAAAAGAGAAAAAAAATTAGATGGGATAAAACATAAAAGTGTTTTTCTGAAAATAAAACACAAAACATTTTTTCAGATTCAAACATGTTGTGATGATATTTAATAAGTCACACTGAGCCGTGTCTGCAGATATTTACTGCTGAAAAATCACTTTATATGTTTCTGCAGGTTGAAATATTTTCTTCTTTCTGTCTGATGAAGATTTTTTACACACACACACACACACACACACACACACACACACACACACACATATGTATATCTATATGTGTACATATATACATATATAATATTCTAGTCCAGAAACATCATCAGGTTTTATTTTAATTTTCAGACAATAAAAAACTATAAAATAAACTCTGAAGTCTTTTCATCAGATTTCTCCTGTTCAGTTATTAAACTGCAGCTGAAACATTTTATTTCTCTCAGATCACTTTTTATTATTATTGTTGTTTCCTGGCTGCAGCTGTGGGCTCAGACACAGGCTGAAGGCTGAAGATTCCTCTCAACAGTTTGAAAATCATCGTTTATAAATCAAAACCAAATTAAATTAATTCTGATGTTTCAACCGACACACTGGCGACAATGAGAGAGAGTGTGTGTGTGTGTGTGTGTGTGTGTGTGTGTGTGTGTGTGTGTCTCGCTCACGAGTGTCGACAATAAATGTTTAAAAGCTCATAAATACAGATCAGAGTGAAAGAGAGAATAATAATCCTGTTGAGAGGCGAGAGGAGGAGGAGGAGGAGGGATGAAGAAAGCAGCTGTTGTCTTGGTAATCTGTCCTCTAATCTGTTTTCCTGCTCTGTCACTCACACTGCTGCAGTGCACACCTCCTCCTCCTCCTCCTCTTCCTCCTCCTCCTCCTCGGCTCACATTCCACAGCTGAAGATTCAACTTTTAAACCTTTTTCAGAAAATATTATTCAAGAATATCAAAATGAATCCAGATCATCTCAGAGCTGTTTTGTCACCGCTCAAATTCTTCATCACAATAAAACATTTCTTTTCATCAGAGCTCCTGAGCAGCAGGTGTCCACATACTGTATTGAACGTAAACTCTACTGATGCACACACACACACACACACACACACACACACACACACGTTTAGTTTCTCTACCTGTCATTGATGAATTATCCGACACATCATCGTTCAGGTAAAATGTGGAGTCAGATTCCTGTTCACACAACTGATTGACCCTCAGTTATAAAACAATATGTGTGTGTGCGTGTGTGTGTGTGCGTGTGTGTGTGTGTGTGTGTGTGTGTGTGTGTGCGTGCACAAAAGCATGTCTACACAAATGCAAATACCTTACATATATAATATTTACTGAAATACAGATTCATTTATTTGTTACATATAATGTTTGTCCTTTAAATCTGATTTCGTCAGATCCACCCAGCCAACGTCAAACTGACGTCAGAGAGACAAACGCTCAACGTCAGACAGAATTTTAGTTGGAATAAGAATCCTGTTGACGATAATTTAAATGTCTAATGACGTAACGGTTTCACAATGTGCAGACGTTAACATTATGACTAATTCTCACAGAACTGTTCATATGATATCCTTCAAATTAGTGCCCAATGAGTGAACTTACGTCCTTAACGTACAGTTACGTCCTCAACGTACAGTTACGTCCTCAACGTACAGTTACGTCCTCAACGTACAGTTACATCCTCAACGTACAGTTACGTCCTCAACATACAGTTACGTCCTCAACGTACAGTTACGTCCTTAACATACAGTTACGTCCTTACAGTTACATCCTTAAGGTACAGTTACGTCCTCAACGTACAGTTACGTCCTCAACGTACAGTTACGTCCTCAACGTACAGTTACGTCCTTACAGTTACATCCTTAAGGTACAGTTACGTCCTCAACGTACAGTTACGTCCTCAACATACAGTTACGTCCTTACAGTTACATCCTTAAGGTACAGTTACGTCCTCAACGTACAGTTACGTCCTTAACATACAGTTACGTCCTTACAGTTACATCCTTAAGGTACAGTTACGTCCTTAACGTACAGTTACGTCCTCAACGTACAGTTACGTCCTCAACGTACAGTTACATCCTCAACGTACAGTTACGTCCTCAACGTACAGTTACATCCTCAACGTACAGTTACGTCCTCAACGTACAGTTACGTCCTTACAGTTACATCCTTAACACACAGTTACGTTCTTAACGTACAGTTACATCCTCAACGTACAGTTACGTCCTTAACACACAGTTACGTTCTTAACGTACAGTTACGTCCTTACAGTTACATCCTTAACACACAGTTACGTTCTTAACGTACAGTTACGTCCTTACAGTTACATCCTTAACACACAGTTACGTTCTTAACGTACAGTTACATCCTCAACGTACAGTTACGTCCTCAACGTACAGTTACATCCTTAACACACAGTTACGTTCTTAACGTACAGTTACGTCCTCAACGTACAGTTACGTCCTTACAGTTACATCCTTAACACACAGTTACGTTCTTAACGTACAGTTACATCCTCAACGTACAGTTACGATTTTTTTTTGTGTCGTTTAAACAATAAAAACCTGAATAAAACAGGTTCACATTAAAATAATCAGAATCTATCTGACGCTGCGTCACAGAGGAGCTGCTACTAAGATGTTCATCATGAACACATGAATGTCTCTATCTAGAGTCAGTGTTTGGTTTGTCCGTTCTGGGCTACTGTAGAAACATGGCGGTGCAACATGGTGATCTCTGTAGACGAGGACCTGCTCCCTGTGGAGATATAAACGTGTCATTCTGAGGGAACCAGAACACAACCATTAGATCAGATTTAAATCAACACTCTGGAGATTTAACATCAAAATATTCCACTAAAGTCAAAGTCCTGAATTCAAACCTTCTTATTTCAGATCATCCCGACATCATGTGTTGATGCTTCCTGCTGCTGGTTCAGAGGACACGACAGGATGTGTGAAATATTTTAGATGTTCTTTTTAAATAAATTAAATCTGTTTAGCTGTTAGAGACCTGCAGGATCCTGGTCCAGCTGATCCTGGACCAGGATCCTGCAGGTCTCTAACAGCTGATCTGAGCTCTGTTCTCTTGTTGTTGTTGTTTTCTCATTAAGTCCTAATTAAGTGTCTCTACGGTGTCACGAGCCAACAGAGCTGTAAACGGAGCCAACAGCGCGTGGAGGACACACACACACACACACACACACACACACACACTCTCCTCCCTCCTCTCTTTATAGAAATGTTGGAGGAGGTGATTACAGCCCATTACAGACAGACAGACAGACAGACAGGGTGTATATAGACCCACACACACACTCTGCTCTGACCATCAGCTCTCTGAACAACTTCTCTTCACACACACTCTTTTTATTTTCAGCGTTTTAACTTCATTTAACGTTTAAAGAAAAACCCTGCAGCGACATTAAACACTCAGTTTGTGTTTTTAATCTGAGTTTGTCTTAAATTTAAAAAGGAAAAACATCAAGAGGAGTTTTTGTTCCAACATTTTGGAGGATTTAAGAAAAAGAAAAGAAAAAAGTTTGCTTCACCTGAGGGACTTGTTCTGCTCCGGTCCCCTGACACCGGCTCCCGCTGCATCTCCTGCCCGGCCCCGGCTCCCTCTGCCCCGCCATGGGCTCCGTGCTGCCCGGCTCCTCGCTGGGCCTGAAGTCGGGCTTCAAGCCGCAGCAGCCGCTCTCTCTGGCGGACATCATCACCTCGGACATCCTGCACAGCTTCCTGTACGGCCGCTGGAGGCACGTGCTGGGCGAGCAGCACCACCACCTGCCGCACCAACATCACCTGCCGCACGAGGACCGCACCGCCCCGAGCGCGAGCCCCAAGACCGCGTTCACCGCCGAGGTGCTCGCGCAGTCCTTCTCTGGAGGTCAGTGACGACACTTGAATCAACCAATTAAACTCTGCACACCTTAAATTATCCCTTAATTTAAAGCCTTAAATGCTTAATGTGTCTCCTCATCACTTCCGCTCACCTGAAATCAAATCTGATCAATAACTGATCTTAATTTATCATTAAATGTTTCACTGATGGTGGAAAATAATAAATTACTTTTACTCATTTACTTTTTCAATTTTACACCAGTTTCAACTTTTACTTCGGATTTTATTGATTTAGTTTCTGTTTCATTTGCTGTTTCTCACCCATGAAAATATTAATTATCTTATAAACATGCTGATTTATTATTATTATTATTATTATTATTATTATTATTATTTATTAACTAACAAACAATTTACAAGAATAAAATAATCCCGCTGAAACAAAGTGCTGCAGATGTTTCTGCGTTATTTGTATTTGCATCATTTAAAATTCTTTTTCACGATAAAAATGTGTAAAATAAATTTGGATGACGTCAGTCTGCCGACACAAAGTTCATTTAATTATTGTTCATTAATTAGTCTATCAATAACCGATCAAACCGTTTGAACTCCGTGATCTAACGGATCAGTTGGAGTTTTCTGACGCGCCGCAAATTTCCAATAAATCATTAAAAGTGTTACAATTAATGAATCAGTTGATCACCTGTTGATCGATAATCAGTCCTGAAAATATGCAGACTGATGTTAATAAATCATTTCTGTGCTGTCTGACTCTGAAGCTCAAACTGTCACCAGAATGAAGCAAAGCTTCGCCGCGGCCTTTTTTCTGACTTTTTTTTTTTTTATTTCTGTTTCTTTTTCATTTTTGCTAAATTTTATTTTGAAATTCGTTTCCGTTTTCATCAGAATTCGTTCGGAACAATTTCAGAGGAGCCGTGAGAGCCGTCTCCCGGTGTCCTGACCCTCCCGGTTCATTTTGACCGGATTATTTCTGCTTTATTTCCCTCTGCAGGAATTTAAATCTCCGTCGTGTGAACTGAATCCTCTGAACTCTCCCCTCGTGGCATTTATGAGTTTTTTCTTTTCTTCTTCTCTGGTTTTAAATTGAGATAATCTTCCACTTTTATCTGCACACAGATTTCTTTGCTCCTTTATGTCACGTCGCGTTTCACGCTCAGGACCGAGCGTGAAACGCGACGTGACGTTTCTCTGCTTCTCTCTTTGATTTTAAACTTCATTTCATTTGTTGCATGTTTTTATTTTCTGTGACGTGTCCGGAGACTTTGTCCTCTTCCTCCTCTTCCTCCTCTTCCTCCTGGCTCTGCCTCACACTCAGTCTCAGGTTGAGTTTGTGTCACCTGAAACATCCTGAATTAAGATTTGTGCTCAGCGGGCAGCAGGAGCAGTGAGGAGCAGTGAGGAGGTGTCAGGACATAATGCGGCCATTGAAGGAGAAAAGGAGCGTTTAACCTCGTTTTTTCAGGGCTCGGCTTCATGCTGCTTTCACTGTTTGTGGGAAACTTCAGCTTTACGACACTCCGAACGTCCCGTCATTTCTTTTTTGCTTTGAACTCATTTTTTATTTTCAAAATTCACGTATTAAAACATGCAAACCTTCAGTGTCACTGCCATCCACGCCCAGCTCACATCATCTCCCTGCACTCCATGGCTGGAAAAAAGTAAAAGTAACATTAATAATCGAGACAAATAATAATAATAAAAATAATAATAATAATAATAATAATAATTTATTTTATTTTATTTGACCTAACCTTTGTTTAACCAGGACGTCCCGCTGAGATTGAAATTCTCTTCTCCCACAGAGGCCTGGTGAGGCAGCAGCCAGTCAGAACACATTTAAAATGCAACAAATACAACATGTAAACCAAAACTCCACAATCAAACAACAACTATTCAAACACACACTTTCTTTATGAAATCCTTAAATCCATCAGTGGATATCAGTGTTTCTGATGTTACATCTCTCTGAAGATTGTTTCATGTCCAAGGTGCAGAGGAGGAAATGTTCAAACCTAAAAAGCACCTGGAGGATAAATAATGATCATAAATCAAAAGTCAAACTAAAATCAGATTTAAACGAGAGGATCAATAAACACACAGGATGAGGCAGAAACAGCTCTCTGCCGTTTATCAAATGTGACTGTCTGCAGGTCATGAGTGGTCTTTTTCAGACATGGTTTTTGTAATCAGATTACATCAGTAGGAGTAGGATTTAATATAGCGGGAGTCAAAATATGCTCACAGGCCACTTTATTAGGTACACCTTGCTGGTATCAGGTTGGACCTTCTTTTTAATTCTTGGTGTCACAGACTCAACAAGGTGCTGAAACATTCCTCAGAGATGTTGGTCCATATTGACATGATGACATCACGCAGTTGATCCATGATGAGAATCTCCCGTTCCAGCACATCCCAAAGGTGCTCTATTGGACTGAGATCTGGTGACTGTGGAGGCCATTGGAGTACAGTGAACTCATTGTCATGTTTGAGATGATGTGAGCTTTGTGACATGGTGCGTTATCCTGCTGGAAGTAGCCATCAGAAGATGGGTACACTGTGGTCATAAAGGGATGGACACGCTCAGCAACAATACTCAGGTAGGCTGTGGTGTTTAAACCATGCTCAGTTGGTACTAAGAAAATCTCCCCCACACCATTACACCAGCAGCAGCAGCAGCAGCCTGAAGCGTTGATACAAGGCAGGATGGATCCATGCTTCCATCTGAATGTGGTTTTTCCAATCTTCTATTGTCCAGTTTTGGTGAGAAAACCCGTGTGAATTGTAGCCTCAGTTTCCTGTTGTTAGCTGACAGGAGTGGCACCTGGTGTGGTCTTCTGCTGCTGTAGCCCATCTGCTTCAAGGTTGGACAAGGTGTTGTTGCTTCAGAGATGCTCTTCTGCACACCTTGGTTGGAACCAGTGCTTATTTGACTTCCTGTTGCCTTTCTATCATCTTGAACCAGTCTGGCCATTCTCCTCTGACCTCTGGCATCAACAAGGCATTTTGGCTCACTGGATATTTGCTCTTTTTGGGTGTACCTAATAAAGTGGTCGATGAGTATATCCTTTATTTAACCAGGTAAAAGCCTCACTGAGGTTAAAAATCTCTCTTTCAAGTGCGGCCTGGCCGCGAGGACAACAACCCAAATGTTGACTACTTCCTACAGTCTGTGTCTGAGAGAGACGGACGGCGTCCCTCGTGGACCTGATGGGAGTGAGAGCTCAAATATGTCGGCATGAATCAGAAGTGTTTTGTGCTTCTTTCCAAGTTTCTAATGTGAATTCAGTCCATTTATTCACGTTGTAATCTCTTTGGGAAAGAGAGTCCTCAGTTAGTTCATGCTGTCACACTGATTTCTTCATCCTCAACCACCGCCTGTCCTCATCATCACAGATCCACACACTGAGTGTCCTCAGTCGGGCGTCCCAAAAGTCCATCTGTAAGTTAGGAGGAGTTAAACCTCTCCATCATGTTTCTGATCAGAGCTGCAGCTCAACACACGACTTCATTTCTTACCATCACATTTCAGAGCTTCTCTCCTCCCTGTCTTAGATCTCTGTTTCCAGTCATCAGTGTTTATGTCTATATGTTTATTTAAAAAATGAAAATGAATAAATATATTTGACTGTTTTTGTGTTCAGAGGTGCAGAAACTGTCCAGTCTGGTTTTACCCAGCGAGGTGATCATCGCTCAGAGCTCAGTCCCAGGTAAACTCTCCCTCTCTATGTCTCTGTGGTTTCATGAGTCGACACGTCTCTGTGGCTCTGTTTCATTACTGAGCGTGAAAATATCAACCAAATTATTCAATAATTTGTTATCTTATTAATTTGGCTTCTTACCTCCTCACATCACGTCGTCTCTCCTGAAACTCTCAGCTGCTGATTCTGAATCTTATTTAAACTCATTTTAAAACAGTTAAAGGTGAATTAAAAATGATCAGTCATGATGATCAAATAATTATCAGGTGAAATATGTTTCACTACATTTTTATTTGCATCTTTTTTTGTCTAAAGGCCCGTCAATATTTATTTTGGGTGATTTTAAAATGATCTCAGGCTGTAAGCTCTGTGTTGTGGACCTGTGTGCGTCGCTCGTCTCGACTCTGTGAAGGTGAATATTAAATATACTGATACTGTCAGAGTGATGTGTGGCCTCGATCCAGCCGACGTTACGCAGCAGTTTTCTCCTCAGTGTCAGCAACTACACTAGTTTAGTTTATTTACACACACACGTGTAAAAGGAAATAAAAGCTTAAAACACTGTGCAGCATGAAGACACCTCAGATATTAAATAACAATCAGACATAAAAAAAAACGGATAAAAACAAAGATTAAATATGTCAGAGACGTACAACAACAACAACAACAAACAAATTACAAATGAATCAGTGAAGTGTGTAAATTAGATTTCCAGATATTTTCAGATGTTTTTTAATAACGATGATGATGATGATGATGATGATGAACACAGTAAAGAAGACGAAACATTTCAAATCTGACAGACACGTGAAGGACAGTCAGATATTAAGTTACTGTATTATATCATTATTATTATTGTTATGTATCCTGCTCCAAACACAGCAGTCACAGTCAGATCAGCTGACACATGCTCAGTGACACAGTGAGCAGGAAACAGTGTCACTCTGCACCCAAACAATAAACGACTGGTTCAACAACTTGCTGCGTCTCTTTGAGTCCACCACACTCAGCATTAGTGAGTTATAATCTGACAGACTCAATTAGTTTAGTTTTTCTTCGACCTTACAAAACTTAATTAAGTTGAACCAACTTAATATTTATTGAAAGTTGTTTTGATATTAGTGGTCAAACTATTTAACTTACTCTAACTTCTTTATTTTGAATCCGTCCCACTGAAAAATGTCAAAATGTTTGGACTTTGACCGAATTCTTAAAATTAGTTTTCATCTGACTGAGACACAAATATAATTAATTATAATAATTCTTTTTGCTTTTTTCTACATTATAAGCAACAGCGTGATGTCACTCACACATGAGCCGCCTCACAGTGACTCAAGTAGCTTCAGTCAGATCTCTGTTCAAAGTGCAGATGTATGAAGGAAGTTTATTAAAGAACAAATACCAGTGACTGAGCCGACGGAGGGTCAAAGATGGCCGACCAGCCCTGGAATAAAACGTACAGTGATGAGCGAGGGTGAATCTCAGCTCACAGTGATACGCAGAATCTGACATGTGCAACGATGTGCAGATGAATTCATGAGCCCAGTGTTTCCTGTCCTCAGAAACAGCACCTGAGGTTTGAAAGAGAAGAGTCACTTCCTGTTTGTGTTTTTACACTGCAGTAACACGTCTGTGTGTGTGTGTGTGTGTGTGTGTGTGTGTGTGTGTGTGTGTGTGTGTGTTTCAGGAGAAGGTTTGGGGATTTTCTCTAAAACATGGATCAAAGCAGGAACAGAGATGGGACCGTTCACGGGACGCCTGATCTCACCTGAACACATCGACCTGTACAAGAACAACAACCTCATGTGGGAGGTGCGTTCAAAATCACTTAACACTAAATATGTTTATACTCGTATTTACATTCATATTTCTATTTACACTTATGTTGAGGCCTGTAAGAAATCCCTTAAAGTTAGTTTAACTGTTCCACAAAACACCTTAAGTTAAGATTTTCCTTAAATTCCAAGTAAAGGTGTCCTTAAAAAAAAAAAAGCACAACAGCCTTAAGTGTTTTCCTTAAGGTTATCTTAAAATGTTCACTTATCAATTTAAGGTCTTCTCATTTTTTGGGTTTATACTTAAGAAATCCCTTAAAGGTAGTTGAACTGTTGCATGAAACACCTTAGTAAAGACTTTTTAAAATTAAAATTCCAAGGCTTCCCTAAAATAAAAACCACAACACCCTGAAGTCTTTTCCCTCAGTTTTTCATAAAATGTTCCTTTAAGTATTTAAGGTTTTCTTATTTTTTGGTCTTATACTTAAGAATCCCCTAAAGTTGGTTAAACTGTTCTACAAAAAACACCTTAAGTTAAGGTTTTCCTAAAATTCTAAGTAAAAGCTTCCTTGAAATAAAAAACACAGGACCCTTAAGTATTTTCCTTAAGGTTTTTTTTTCAAAATGTTCACTTAAATATGTAAGACTTTATTTTTTGCCTTAAACTTACCCTTAAGAAATTCCTTAACTTAACATTGCATGAAACACCTTAAGTTAAGATTTTCCTTAAAGTCTGAGTTAAGGCTTCCTCAAAATAAAAGACACAACATCTGTAAGTCTTTTCCTTAACATGTTCACTTAATATATTTAAGGTTTTCTCTTAACTTTAAGCTTACCCTTAAGAAATTCCTTAAAGTTAGTAAAACCATTGCACTAAACAGCTTAAGTTAAGATTTTCCTTAAAGTCTGAGTTAAGGCTTCCTTTAAATAAAAGACACAGCGTCCGTAAGTCTTTTCCTTAACATGTTCACTTAATATATTTAAGGTTTTCTCTTAACTTTAAGCTTACCCTTAAGAAATTCCTTAAAGTTAGTAAAACCATTGCACTAAACAGCTTAAGTTAAGATTTTCCTTAAAGTCAGAGTTAAGGCTTCCTTTAAATAAAAACACAGCACCCTTCAGTCTTATGCTTAAGGTTATCTTAAAATGTCCACATAGGTATTTAAGGTTTTCTCCTTATTTTGGGCTTACACTTAAGAAATCCCTTAGAGTCAGTTAAACTGTTGCCCAAAAGACCTTAGCTATCAGAGGTGCAAAAGTCCACATGGAAACTGAAATCTGTCCCACTGCAGTAAACGCCCTTAATGTTTGTACTTGACTAGGGAAATATTTTAAGGGATTTTCAACTTTAAGTATGTCCCTTAGCTAAGGGGAAATAAAGCCTTAAGTGCCATACTTGGGGAGGTGTTTGGTCAGTTTGTTTTGCACAGTGTTTCTTAAGGATCCACACAGTAACCAAACTGAGCGGCCGACTCGTTATGGAACTGTTGGATAATAAAACGATATGATGAGATTTAAGTGTCCACGTGTCCTCCCCTGTTTAAGGTGTTTAACGAGGACGGGACGGTGAGGTATTTCATCGACGCCAGTCAGGAGGACCAGCGGAGCTGGATGACATACATCAAGTGTGCGAGGAACGAGCAGGAGCAGAACCTGGAGGTGGTTCAGATTGGCAGCAGCATCTTCTACAAGGCTGTGGAGGTCAGTGAACGCATCACGCTCTGACTGCTGAGTCTGTGACATCAACTCCACTGCTGCTTCTTCTTCTTCTTCTTCTTCTTCTTCTTCTTCTGTTGTTGTTTGTCCGACAGCAGAGGAGAAGTGCTCTCACTCTGATAGCTGCTGTCAGACAAATGAAGCGCAGGAAATGATACAATAATGAGCTCTGAGATGAAGAAGAGGAGCAGGGAGCAGAACATGGAAATACTACTCGAGTACAAGTACTTTAGATTTGTACTTAAGTTGAGTACTTAAGTGAATGTATTTGAGTTCCACCGCTGGAGTTGGACAGCAGCCGACACACTGAGCAATATAAATGTCTGAAACATCAGAAGAACCTCGAACTAAAGAGACAAACGTTCTCCATGGTTCAGGTTCTGAGGTCGTTCTGCAGCTGCAGGTGTTGTAAGGTGTTTTCCAGTCTCGTGTCAGGGCCTCCATATTTGATTTGATTCACTGTAATAACAACAATAACAATCTTTGTTTCTGGAGCACTTTTAGAGGCAAATCTGTCCAATACATGAAATAAATTCAAAATAAAATCCAGTCAAACGATGAACTTTGAGACAACAAGACATTAAATAAAGCAGAATTAAATTCAGACAGTTTAAGTTGGATCAATGAATACAAGACTCATAAACATGCTAAACCAAACAAAAATGATGAAGAAGAAACAACAGTGAGAGTGCTTCAGTGTTTCGGGGTGGAGGAGTCGTGTTGAGCAGCAGGTCATGAAGAAGAGTTCAGGTGTGTGTCGCCCTCTGCTGGACAAATACTAAACATTCAGTCCTCTGACTGACTCCAGAGCTGAACCACAGAGTCGTCTCCACATCATGTGTTCACTCAGTGTTCACTGGTTCAGATCAGCGTTTATTATACACATGTATTTGTTGTTTAGGTTTAAAGACAGGAGTTATTAATAATATGTGCAAAACCACATGAGACACTGAGACAGTTTCACTTGGAGGCCACAACATGATGAAACTTTAAATACCTCGGTGCAGCTCTGGTGGAAATGTCACACACACACAAATATATATCAGGGCTGTCTATTGATTCAAATATTTAATCACATGATTGTTCATGATGCTAAGTCATCACACGTTTTTTATCTGTCCTTCTAAAGTAACCTTAAAGGGATGATTTTCGGACTCTTACCAACATGGGAGCAGACACATATTCTCACTTCATACAAATGATCATTGCAGTAATCCAAAACAATAATAAATCTTCTCCAGAAAAACCTCACAGGTTCTGACTGCTCAGGAAATATGCTGAAAGCAGACGATGACAAACTGAAGCAACAACAACAACAACAACAGAGCTGAATGTAACATGACTCAGCGACACTGACACAACGGAGTGTCCAACGTTACACATGTTGAGGATCATTAAACGTCGCCTGCATTTGAAAGCAGCTTGACGTACGTCTGTGGGAAGTTCACAGACACATTTCCACCCTGGTGAACAATAAAGTTACATTTAGAAAACATTTTAAAAAACATTTTTAGGGTTGCATTTCTATAAAGTCCCAATTTCAGTGTCTGTATATGTGCACATCTATTTCTGTGCAGACGTGTGCTAAAGCTTGTGCACAGAGCGTGTGTGTGTGTGTGTGTGTTCATGTACGTGCCTGTTTGTGTGGGTGTTTGTACATATTTATACACACTTGTGTTTATTTATTTGTTGTTGTGACTTTTTTTTAACCTCTTCACAGTTTACAGAGCCCTCAGTGTTTCTACTGCTCCACTGAACTGTTCATTGTGACTTTGTAACGTCTGTTTTCAAAGTGATAAATGAACACGTTGATCTTATTTATATTCTATATCTGACACTTTAACGTCCTCCCGCTGATGTTTAACCCTCCATGTTTTCCTCCTCAGACGATCCCTCCGGATCAGGAGCTGCTGGTCTGGTATGGAAACTCCCACAACACCTTCCTGGGAATCCCTGGGATTCCTGGAGGAGATGAAGAACAGAGCAAGAAGACCAAGACCGGTACAGTTTATTGATTATTGATTGATTACTCACCAGTAAAGATTACTGATAACTGATCTGTGGATTCATCCACAAGTGTAAACCTACAGCAGATGTTTGACTCTGACTTTAAACACAACAGTGGCTCTGCACCTCAACCAGAGGTGTGGACTCCAGTCACATGACCTGATGACTTCAGACCTGAGTCAACACCTGCAACTCAACTTGGACTTTAACACCAGTGACTCGTGACTAGGGTGCAGTGATATACTGGTTGCAAGGAACACCATGATGTAAAAGTACATTTGCTAATCTATGATACTGACACAAACACAAACAGCTGGACGCTGAATCTTTTATTTGAGTTATTTTCTGAGACTTTTTACAAACTTTCATCAACAAAATGTTTCACGTTTCAGTTATAGTAATAAAACATCTTCCTCAATCGTCTAAAACAAACCAACAGAACTTGTTAGGTAGCACTAGCTAATGTCTCCAGCTAAGCCCCGCCCACCAAAGCATGTCATACTGTTTACTGACAGTTAATGTGTGTATGGGCGCAATGATGCGGAAGCAGCATCAACCTCGTACCACAGACACACAGCTTTTGGAGCAACTTTGGTAGAAATGAACGGGGTCCCGCCTCCAACGCTATATCCAGGTCTCTTTATACATCCACGCCATACACTGCATCACCTGACCTCCTCCTCTGCTCCCGTCGTGGTCACTGCAGTCACACAGTGTCGTAGTTTGAAGCGGTGATGAAGCTCCTTATGTGACGAGCTGGGAGCGAGAACGTCCTGAGTATTTACATTAAATATAAACTATCACCAGATTTTAACAACTATCTCCTCCTTCTAGACGAATTTCACACCTGTGAAGGCTCCTCTTCCTCTTCCTCCTCCTCCTCCTCCTCTTCCTCCACCCTGGGCCGCATGCGATGCGTCATCTGCCACCGTGGCTTCAACTCCCGCAGCAACCTGCGCTCCCACATGCGCATCCACACGCTGGACAAACCCTTCGTCTGCCGCTTCTGCAACCGCCGCTTCAGCCAGTCGTCCACGCTGAGGAACCACGTCCGGCTGCACACCGGCGAGCGCCCCTACAAGTGCCACGTCTGCCAGTCAGCGTACTCGCAGCTGGCGGGCCTGCGGGCGCACCAGAAGAGCGCCAGGCACCGGCCCACCGGAGATGCCGTCGCTGCAGGGGGAGGTGTGGTGGTGCACGCTGCTCACTCACCTCCTCCTCACCCACCGCAGCTGACCGCCATGCCTCACCCGGCATCACTGGTTCACCATATACCCACCATGGTGCTGTGATGAGAGGTAGACAGACACACCAAATACAGACAGACAGACAGCTTAAATATCCAAACTAACTCAGACAGGAGCCTGACAGGTTGGAGGAACATGTTACCCAGGTAGCCACAGGAATCGGGCCAACTGCGGCTCAGCGTCGGCACATGTGGCTGAGTTCTGGTCGCTCGATTCCTGCAGCAGCTGTGATCTGACTCTGACCCTCATGTGACCCAGATTTGGGCTGAGAACCAGATCCAGTGAGCAGCACTCAGGCCACATTCGGGTCAGAGCATCATCATCCTCACTGTGACCTCGTCACATGTCCACGTTTGGTCATGGACTTTCCATGTCCACATATGACGTCCAAGGTACCCTGGGTGTGTTGGTTGTCCAACCGTCCACGTATCACGCTGACGTAAAAGGATGCCTTTTTTCGTTGGTTTCTGACACTGCATGTCTCTGCCCAAGCGCCAGATTTCAACAATTTCAGGGTGAGACCGGACTCGCCAGAGTCACAACCTGAACTCAGACCAGATTACGTGGGGTGATTTTAGGAAGTCATGAGTCCAGGATCAGGCGTTCAAAATATTAACACACTGCTCTACAACAGCATCGCAGCAACAATATACTGAGACTTTTCTTATTGATTTGGGAAACATGACTTAATCTTCAGTCTGCCACAAATATTTAAAATCTGATCCTTAAAGTGTTCGAATGGTTTTCTTGAATAAAACACTGATGATGACGGCAGTGAGCTCGCTTATATTCGGCTCCTGTTCTGTCCTTGAACAATATGAGCTAACGAACGTCCAGCAGATGTTCCCCAACACTGGACTGAATGAACCTTTTCAGCACATTGATTTAAACAGTTTCATTTCCCATCTCTGGCTCCATATCAGGGCCCTGTTGGACTATGATTCAGGCTACCTGGGTAATAATTTACAAGACGCCACACTGACTGTAACAGCTGAATGTCTGTTAGCTGAGGTGACAACACCCAGTCCCTCAGATGTTTGTACATTATATGCATGCACACACACATTTATTAGACAACAGACACACTCACACAAACACAGACTTTCAGCGTCTCTTCATCCGGACGAGGAGACACTGAAACTCTGATACTGAATCATAAAACTGTTGCATGATGGGACACAGCGTCAGTCTGTGACTCCAGTATAAATCACGTATCTGTGAGACGATGATGTCGTGCTTTGGTTTGCATGCAAATGGTTCTCTGTTAAAGGGTTGTAACATGTGTGTTGAAAACTAGGAGGCGCTACAGTCTGAGCACTGAGGCTGCTTCAGAGGAATCTGCTGAGTGTGTGGTAAATCGTCCTGTTGGTCCGTTAACAGACACATCCATCGTACTGTTGTTCATGTGCTAACAGGTTAGCATACATGATGCTAAAGCTCAGATGATAGTTTCTGTGTCTTCGTAGATGTCTGTATTCACCAACTGCAGGTGTGAACGTGTGCGCAGTCTATGAACACTTCAAATGAACTGGTTTTAACATAATACATCATCTCTATTTACACACAGTGAGGAGTCAATGCTACCAATACAACTCTAAATTGTGCCATTAGCGACCAAGCTAGCTTCATTAGCAAGGTAGCTTCCACCATGTTGAGTAAAGCTCAAATTATCCACCTTCTTCCTAATGGCACTACTGTAGAAATGATTAAGGGCAAAACTTGCAGTGTCACAGAAGAAGTCGTTAGTTGCACTGACTGTCTGTGGTTAGTCTCAGTGGCAGTAGTAGTAGTAATCTTGGTGGCTAACTGCTAACGGTGGGTCTTTTTGAAACCAGACTAAGCTAAATTTGTTATTCAGCAGGTAGTGTTAGCATTAGCGTTATAGCTTACATCATGTGGGTTAAAGAACAAATTACACTTTCTATCAATATTGAATTCTGCATATTCATTACGGTCCACAGTTAATGACCATCTGTGTGCCGACAGTAAACTGGTGTCATAGTTCATGTCCATACGTGGTATTACCTCGCTACGCCTGCTGAGTTACAGTCGGCTCCACGCTAGCACTTTAGCATACACCTTCTTCAGTGATTTTTTTTTTCCCAATTAGAAATAATTTAAATGTAGAGTGATAGCTCAATGCTAACACTTAGCATAAACTATGTGGAGTAATATGAACTTAAAGTAATAAACATTTAGGTTTACATTAGCTTGACTACTGTTAGGTAGCTTTTGCTTTAACGTGAGCATACATCATAATATCAAACTCCAGGTTATACGTTAGCTAACATATTTGCATGGTACAAAGCGCCAAAGTCCCAAAAGATAAATTTTTATCTTGTGTGCAGCTGATGTATAAAAAAAAATAAAAATCTCCTTTTGGGATTTTACTCAGTGTTAGCTGGATGCTAACATGTTAGCAAGATTTGGGTGTCTTCACTTTGTTTTACTGACCAACACTGAATCTACTAAAAACTCAGCAGATTCCTTTAAAGTAGCTCATCACTTATTAAAATAGGCAGAGCCTGAAATTATTATTATTATTATTATTATTAATATTATTATTATTATTGACCTTAATGTCTGTTGTTGTTAAGCTGTGTGTCGAGGCCTAAATTGGGTCTCGGGCAGGTTGAGTCAACACCTGTTAGAAAATATTAGAATCTAAGTTTCTAATCTTTGTAAATGTTTTTACATGTTTGTTTTTCCCTGATTTTTGTATAAATATGTTGTTAAATAATCAAAGTAACGAGAAAAGTAATTTAGTTGACGAGTCTCTTATTTAGCCGGCGGCTGTGTGTCGGGCTTTCTCTCTTGGTGTGATGTAAATAAAGTGTCAAAGAAAAGAATGTGAATATAAACATGAGATGTGCTTTATGCCCACAATATAATTCAACTGTCACTTTATCTCTGTATATGTATAAGGTCATATATGACACATGTATCGGTATATGAAGTATGCTATGTTGACTTCTATAAAGGACAATGTATTTGAGCCTATACTCCTAATAAAGTGTGACTTCACCTTTAACCTCTGCTCTGCTGTCAGTCTGCTGTACGTACTGCACATCCAGCCTTCAGATAGGGACCAGTGGTGGAAAGTGACCAGGTAGCCTACAGTAATAATCTACCATGTCAATGTAAGTTACTGTTCAGTAGTTCTAAAAACAGTTTTGTGTTTGCAGCTGCATTTAAAGGCTCTTCTCACTACATACTGAGACACCACTGACACTGCTGCCTGATAATGAAGTTGTATACTTGGGCAATTCACTGGCATGATTGTGGTCGAAATACGAATGTCAGTTTTGAACTGACAGCTGGAATTTAACCATATTGGGCCATACCCAGGAAGGTTTTGGCAATTGGCATGATTGCAGCCCAGTGGTGGCAGTGTCAGTAGCTGGAATCTAGCAAGTGTATTTGGCCCAAATCTGGGGTGTCATTCATCACAAGTCTTACAAGCCAAGTAGGGCAACTAGATGCAGCCCAACTTATCTCTTCTGGCATGCCCAACTTGGGCTGATGCTAGACCAAGTCATTTGTGCTTACGGCCCAGTTTGAGAGCCAGAATCGGGCGAGTTTATTCGGCCTGATTCTGGGGCATCATTCATCCCAAGTCTCAGCCAAGCTGGTGACCAGATGTGGCCGAGTTTGGGCTGATGCCAGATCAGGTTATTTGTGATAACAGTCCAGTTCAGCAGCTAGAATCAAGCAATCGTATCAACGTATTTCCTCTGGCATTCTGAGTTTGGGCCGATGCTAGACCAGATAACTTATGTACCGGCCCAGGGATTGCAGAATTGGGCCAAATAAACTCGCCAGATTCCAGCTGTTGACACAGCCGAGTCATTCATCCCGGGTCTCAGCCGAGTCGGCCAACCGGACGCGCCCCAAGTTACTTTCTCTGGCACGCCACGTTTGGGCCATTGCTAGCCCGGATTGTTTATGCAACGGCTCAGTGATAGCAGTGTCGACAGCCAGAATCTGGCAAGTTTATTTGACCTGATTCTGGGGCGTCATTCATCCCGAGTAAAAATGCAGCTAATTAAACCAGCATACAGTAAATATAATGAGTAGAAATCGCTCTGCTGCAGACAGCAACACTGAAATACCTAAATTAATGTTAATGCATCAATAATAATATTTTAATAGGAAATAAGCTATATAATAATTTAATATGGCTGGCTCCAAACTGAGTGCTCTAATTTTATTCTTTTTTAATTCTTTTTTATTCTTCTTTTTTTTTTTTTTAACCTAAGTAAGGTTTTGCAAGACTTTTGTAAGTTGTGATATTTCTGCTTCTACGTCAGTGATTCCTCTGCCACTGAAATGATCTCAGTTTGCTTTTCTAACTTTATATTTGCAGGAACGAAGCCATGATGATCATGTTGATGTTTCTTAAATTTTAAACTAACAACACACACACACAACTACACACTCAGCTCCATGACTGATTATCTTTTTTTTTTTTTAACTAGCTATAATGATGACTGTACTGAATGCTGGAGCCTGTGGGTGACGCCGGCAGGACTCCACTCTGTCAGTGTAAATGGACATGCAGCGTTTTGAATTCATTGTGAATAAAAACGTTCCTGACACATGTAACTCATGTTTTTCCTGCAGAATGAAGAGAAAACAACAAACAGAGTGAATCTGGACATCTGACTGATGAGCTGAGTCAACAAGGCTGTTAGGTAAGATCAGAAAACACAGGCTGAGTAAACTCACCTTTGGGACACACACACGCACGCACGCACACACACACACACACACACACACACACACACACACACACACACACACACACACACACA